>NW_023658531.1:17500-23799 GCF_015228065.2 Penaeus monodon | reverse complement strand
TCCCCCAACCCCCTTTTAAACCCCAGCTGAAACTGGCCCAGGTGTTTTCAAGTGTCCCGCGTTCCTTGGAGATAGGATTTTAATAAAATAGGGTCATTTATATATATATATATATATAATATAATATATATAATTATTATATATATAAGTAAAAAAAAAAAAAAAAAAAAAGTGTACCCCTTCATTAGTGTTTTTAAATGTACGACTGTGGTTCCCGCTTTGGTTTAGCCAGAGGGTAGATGCTTGGCTATTTTTTTTGGGTTTTTAGAAAGGATGTAAACGTTCTGTATTTTTAAATAAAATCAATTGTGTTTCGCCCCCTCCTGTCTCTTTTTCTGGGCCCCCTGTTTTCCCTTTTTTTTCATTTTCTTTTCTCTCTTTCTTTCTTTTTCTCTGTCTTTTCTTTTTTTTTATTTTTTTTTCTTTGTTTATTTGCGATATTGCACTATAATGAAGATCTGTGTTGTGTGTGTGTGGTGTGTGGTGGTGTGTGTGGTGTGTTTTTGGGTGTGTTTTTGTGTGTGTGTGTGTGCAGCGACGCGTTTTAGTTATATGTGTCGTTCCCATGTTCCGATTGCCTATAGATTTTGCTCTTGCCGCCCCCCCCAAAAAAAAAAATCTCAAACCCAGCAACCCCTCAGCGTACGCCCCGCTTAAAAAATCCCACAGAAACAAATGCTTTTCCGATTTCGCAAATTTTCCGTAACGGTTTTTGACTCGGGTCGGGGTGATTTGCATAACCCTTTAAAAACTCTCGGGAAAAAAAAAAAATAATGAAAAAAAAAAAAAGTAACTGATAGAAAAAAGTCGGTCTATATATTTTTACACGTAATATAATAATATTTGTAAGGGGATTTTTTTTTCTTTAACAGTGAATTTTTTTGTTTGCGTTGATGTGAAGTCAATATTATTTTTTTACATTAGTAATAAACAGTTTTTCGTGAGATTTTGATAAATATATATTTTTTTCTTTTCTCTCTTTTTTTTCTCACGCACGCACGCCCCAAAAACCCAACAAACAAACAGCACCCCCTTACCCGCACTACACATTGCAAAAATAATAATTTGAATCCCAAAAATTTCTGATCTTTCTAAAGTTTTCTTTTTTCCCAAAAATTCTTTACAACTTATCGTGCAGCGGTACGTAGCACCTACAGGGTCGCCCCAGACGGGGGTATTGTGTGTGGTGTGGTGGTGTGTGTGTGTGGTTGTGTGTGTTTTGGGGTGTGTGTGTGTGTGTGGTTTGTTGTGTTTCTTTTTTGTTGTGTTGTGGTGGGGTTTGGTGAGGGTGTGTGTGTGATGGTGAGTGTTTCTTTGGGGTGTGTGTGTTTGTGGTGTGTGGTGTGGGTGTGTGTGTGTGTGGGGTGTGTGTGTGTGGTGTGTGTGTGTGTGTGTGGTGTTGCGTGGCGTTTTTTTATGTGTGAGTGGTATCTGACGGTTATCTGCTTGTTACATATTTTTAAAATTTTTACCCAAAGCAAGACCGTGCAGCCATACAAAGGCTAAAACGGGGATCCCAAACTTTTAATCAGTAGTTACCCTTTTTTATTACACCCTTTTTCCCCATAAAATTTTATAGACCTCTTCTGACCCAGGGAGTATGGGCCCTTTCTGACCCCTGGGATTATAGGCCCTTTTCGACCCTGGGTATTTATGGGCCCTTTTTCGACCCCTGAGTAGTTATAGGCCTTTTTGACCCCTGGGTAGTTTTGGGCCTTTTTTGACCCCGGGTATTTATAGCCCCTTTTGACCCCGGGGTATTAACTGACCCGGGGCTTTATAGACCCCTTTTTGACCTTCAGACGTTTATCGATCCCTTTGCCCCTAGGCATACAAATCCCTTTTTTGACCCTGGATATCCTTTCCCCCCGGGCGTTGATATAAGGCTAGATGGGTTTTGGGTTTCCCAGATAAATGCATATATTGTTAAAATGATAAGCGCATTTATTTTTTTTATTATTATTTTATTATTATTTTATTTTTTAAATTCATTTTATTATTTTTATTATTTCACGTTGGCGAAAGTTATTAAAAGGTTTTTTGTGGAAAAAAAAATGACGTATCCCCTTTTGTCTGTATTTCTCCATGATCCCCTTTCACTTGAAATGACAAGCAATGTAAAATAATAATGATGGATGATGATGAGATAATAAAAACAAAAAAAAAAAAATAAATAAAAAAAAAAAATAAAAAAATAAAATAATAATAATAATAATAATAATAATAATAATAAAAAATTACTAAAAAATTTCAAACCCCATAAAAAAGCCCCATAAATGGAAATCGCGGGGGGTTGGGCCCAGACCCCAAAAATTTTTGGGCGCATGCCAACTTAGCTTTTAATTTTAACTCAATTATGATAGAACCAACTTAACACCTAAATGGTTAGTAAAAGGGAATTACTTTTGGGCCCAAAAAGAACGAAACAGAGAACCCATAAAAAACAGACCCTTTACATGTTTATCAATTCCTAAAAATTTATTTTAATTTTAAAACTAAAAAGAACCTACAGACACATGGAAGAACAAAATATTTTTCCCAACGAACAAAAAAGGTTGAGAGGTCATAGGGGATGTAAGATCAATGTCATAAAAAAAAAGATTTTCGAAAATGTTTCACACAAAAAACATGACATCAAGTATCCCGGACGTTTATAAACAGGGTCCACCTTTTGGGATTTTAAAAATTTTAAAATTTTCAAAGTCCCCCCTGTTTTAATAATTTTCTTCGAAGCAGCATGCATTAGGGAGACGAATCTTACTTCAGCCACGTAAACGGTTTTCTTATTTCAAACGACATGCGAATCAGATGCGGAACCCTTCCAGGCGACTCTTTTTCCCCTTTTTTATTCGGTGGCACTTACCCCACCTCCAGCTTTTAAAACACGGGTATGGATATAAGATCGGAAAGAAGATCAATCATCTTTTCTTAGGATGATTAAAATTTTACGCCAATGAGGGTGAAAGGAAGGGTTTTTGAAAACCTTTAAAACGTTAGTGAGACAAGGAGGGGTTGGCAACTTTTAAGAAGGAAAATAGTACATCTGAAAATTAGATTAAGTGTGTACTGTAATAAAGCAATTAGTCGGGAAAGGGAAACCCCTATAAATATCTAGGAGTAAACGAAGGAGATGGTATACAAAATTGAAGAGGAAAAAAAAAAATACTAAGAATGCATCCGAAAGGGGGTAAATCCAAAAAACGGAATTAATCGAAAAAACTAACAAAATCAACACTTTTGAAAAACCCTGTGGTAAAATATTTTTTAACGTGATAGACTGGAACTTAAGTGAACTCAAAAAAATTGACACAAAAATTAGGAAGAAAAGAATGAACAGAATGTATACCCAAGTCAGACGTAGAGCGCTGACGTCCCAGAAGTAAAAATAGGTGGGGGATGATTTCAATTGGGAAATTTTGTACAAAACAAAAACGATTTGGTCTTGCAATACTTTGGGGGGGGGTGGGGGTGGGGTGGTGGTGGTGGGGTGGGGGTGGGGGTGGTGGTTTATGGATGTGATGATGTGATGATGATGATGAGATGTGAGAGATGATGAATGAATGATGTGTGATGATGATGATGTGATGATGATGATATAAAAGGATGATCTGGGGTGGGGTTGTAAGATGATGATGATGATGATGATTGAGATTTATGAGTGATGAGATGATGATGAGAGATATGATGTGGGGGTGGTGGTTGTGATGATGATGATGAGATGATGATGATGAGATGATGAGTATGATTATGATGATGATGATGGATGGACGATGATGGTGGTGATGTGATGAAGTTTTGGGTTTTTTTTATTTTTTGTTTCCCTTTTGGGGGATAAAAAAAACAAAAGAAGTGAAAAAACAAGAAAAAACACGAATATGCAATATTGTTTTTTGAGACGGTTTAAGAAGCAAAACGGGAATCCGTGCTTTTTTTTTTTTTTTCCCCTTTTGGTTTTTTGTAGTTTTTTTGGCAAAAATCCCGTACGCGCTTTTGGTGTGCGTGCGGGTGGTGGTGCGTGTGTGTGTGTTGTTTGTGTGGGGTGTGTGTTGTGGTGTGTGTGGTTGTGTGTACTTAATTAATCGCAATAAAAAAAGTAATAATGATAAAAGACAGTGAAAAAGGGAAAGCACAACAGCAATGTTATCATTATATCATTTTCATTATTTCCCATTATTTTCTCATTATCATTTTGGGATTTTATCACAAACATTATTTTTTTTTATTTTTATTATAAAAATAATAAATTTTCCATTATTTTTATTTTTACTATCATTTGTCTCATTACCGTATTAGACATTATCATGACTATCTTGTTTTTATTACTGCAATCATCCGTTTTTTCATTATTTTTACTTTATTACACTACATTTCAATATCATCATCATTTGTATCATACTATCATGACTATCTTTTTCATTATTTCTACAACATACATCCCTCATTTTTATAATTTCTAGTGTCATAACGCCATTATTAGTTTTCTCATCATCATTTTCCAGTGGTAAAAGTAATGTAATAGTAGTAGAGTTCATCATATAATCATTTTCAATATCGTTATCACTACACCATCCTTATCATTTTTGTTTCTTTATTATTTTCATTTATTGTTTTTCCCCCTCCTTTTTCTTACCAACCTTTCCTTCCCCCTTTTCCCCTTGCCTCTCCCTTTTCCCCAAAACTCCTTAAAAGGTTCCTTACAATCCCCCCTTCCCCCTCCTTCCCCCCCCTTTTTTTTTCTGAGTCCCTCTCCCTTTTCCCCCCCCATTGCCCCCTCCTGCTTTTTCCCTTCCCCCCCATTCGCCCCTCCGTCTTTCTTCTGCCCCTTTTCCCCCCCCATTCGCCCCCCCCGTCTTTTCTGCCCCTTTCCCCCCCATTCTCCCCTCTGTCTTTCTTTGCCCCTTCCCCTCCCCTTTTTCCCCCCTTTCCTCCAAAACCCTTTTCCTTCTACGTCCTTCCGTTAACCTTTTTCTCACCTTCCTTATCCCCCTTTCTCTTCAAGCCCCTTTTCCTCCTTTCTCCCCCCTTTCCCCCTGGTGGTATGTGTGTGTGTGTGTGTGTGGTGTGTGTGTGTGTGTGTGGTGTGGTTTGGTGGTGTGTGTGTGTGTGTGGTGTGTTGTGTGGTGGTGCGTGGTGGTGGTGCGTGCGGGTGCGTGCGGGGCGTGTTTGTGTGGTATGTGTGTGGGTAGTGTGATGTGTGTGTTGTGTGTGATGTGTGTGTGTGTGTGTGGTTTGTGTTGTGTGTGGTGTGTGTATGTGTGTGTGTGTGTGTGTGTGTATGTGTGTAGGGTGGGTGTGTGGTGTGTGTGGTTTGGGTGTGTTGGGGTTTGTGTGGTGTGTGTGTGTGTGTGTGTGTGTGTGTGTGTGTGTTGTGGGGTGTGGGCGTGTGTGCGTGCGTGGTGCGTGCGGCGTGCGTGCGTGCTTGCGTGTTTTTGCGTGTGGTGGCGTGTGGTCCGTGTGCGTGGGGTGGTGTGCGATTTTATATTATGTAAAATGGAATATCATTTTAGGTCTAAAAAGGGACGTTTCATGCGAAGGGTGAAGGGCGAACACAATACAAATAGATCATTAATGCTATCATTTTGGCCTATCTCAACACCCTAATATCATTGTTGCAATTAATAATATTTATTATCACTATATTAATCATCGTCTATGCTTACATTAAAAAATAATAAAAATAATAATAATAATAATAATAATAATAAAATAAAATAATAAAATAATAATAATAAAAAATGATGATGATGACAATAATAAAGAGAGATGGGGAAAAAAAGATCGCCCGGAGATATGAGATTGGAGAAAATGGATTTCCCACAGAAGTTGTTGGAGAAAAAAAAAATTTCTGGATAAAACAAATTGAAAGGAGAAAAGTACTGTTGGAGAAAAAAAATATCGGGGGAGAAGTGAGATCGTTGGAAAAAAAGGATTGATAGAGAAAAAATAAGCTTAAAAAAAAAAAAAAATGAAGAAGAGAAGAAGAAGGAGAAAAGAAGAAGAAAAAAGAATAAGAAGGAGGAAGAAGAAGAAAAAGAAAGAAGAAGAAGAAAAAAGGAAGAAGAAAAAAAGAGGAAGAAAAAAGAAGAAGGAGAAGAAGAAGAAAAAGGAGAAGGAAAAGAAGGAGAAGGAGAAGAAGAAAATGGAGAAGGAAAAGAAGGAGAAGGAGAAGAAGAAGAAAAAAATGGAGAATTTTCGGACCTGAGACGGTTTATGCTCACTTTTGGGTCTATCACCCCCCCCCCCCCAAAATTCCCAACGTCAAGTAACTTCGCCAGCCTCAAAACCCTGCGTTTTATTGC
>NW_023658531.1:7500-12500 GCF_015228065.2 Penaeus monodon | reverse complement strand
ATATGTATGTGTATATATATACATTAATGTAAGATTAAGTATAATTTTAATAAATGAAATTTTACTAACTATTTTCAGCCGTGTTCATTCCTTGCTGGTATTTTTAAAATCCCGTGACATGTGTAATTTACTTGCCCTAGTTGAAATAAGGCACGAGTAATGTAGTTTCTATATGTTGTAGCCCCCATTTGCCAGAGATTCAGGAGAAAATGATTTCGCTGACAAAGACTTTTAGATAACAGGGGAATTTATTTCTGTGTTAATTCTTGTGGGATTTAGTAAACAATTAACGAGGATCAGAGGGGGGAAATAAGCAACAATGCACATCCAGCGGTAAATGAGTAAGATATGTTTTGGATATTTTGAAGGTCAGAGTTGGAGACGCTTCCACAATTATACATTTTTTTTTTCTTGCTTAAAAAGGGAGGGGGGGGATGCCTCTATGACATGAAAAAGTCTCACGTGGCATAAAATAACGATATCCTTGAAACGTCACAAAATTACGAAGCCAAGTCAAAATCACAGAGTCGGAAAAAGTCCTTAATCATTTTAACCTCTTTAGACGAAGCTTACATTGTGTTAGGAGAAGGAAAATAATTTTGTACCGATATCCATATATCTTCACTGGGACGCTCATAAACAATAGCATATTCCTGGGTGTAATGAGGAATGAAAGGTATGTGCCAGATACGCATATCGGCCATTATGAAAAAAAGGTTCCAAACTCCCTTTTATTTGTCCGGGTCTGTTTACATTTCTTTATTTGGGAAGAAGAGGAATAAAAGCATCCGCAACATTTTTAGAAATCGCGAGGAGTGAATGTTTCTCACTTTTTCGCGAAATGTAAAGAACGAATGAGGCTTTTGCTAATGCCAAGCAGTGGTCTTCTCTTTCTCTTTCTCTTCTGCCCCCTCCCCCCCTCACTCTTTTCCTCCCTCTCTCTCTCTCTCTCTCTCTCTCTCTCTTCCTCTCTCTCTCTCTCTCTCTCTCTCTCTCCCTCCCCTCCCTTCCTCCCTCCCTCCCTTCCTCCCTCCCTCCTCTCCATTATTTAATTATATGTATGGGTATATGTATACATTTCATATATTCATCTATGTACAGGATGTATAGTTTCCCCTTCTTTTTACAGACAAATGGAGCCGGATATCCAGGAAGAAGCGGCTCTACACTTTCGCGACGAAATGCAAATGAAAAATGTACAACATATGAAATGAAACTTGTGCTTCACTTGATGTCATAGATAGAAAACTGCTTGACCATTCATAGATATATAATACACCAAAAGAAAAGAAAAGAAAAGAAAAGAAACTATATATATATTAAATATATCCCGATTTCCAATGTATATACTGAACAATGCTGAATCTATTTATTGTACTTGACTATTATAAACAATTTTATCTAGTATCCATGCACTTGTGAAAACACTAAATGACTTGGAAAACAGAAGTCGCTGCTATTTCAGTGACAAAACGAGATAAAAAGTGATTATTCTTTAACTCTCTGCCTTAAGGTCAGTATGTTACATGCACTGTATCCTGTACCATCCAACAAATTACAGGACAGGAGATGTAAGCGGAGATATGTATGTATTATTTATGTATATGCATAAGCGCGTATGTGTGTATGTGTGTGTATGCTCGTGCAGATGTGTGTGTGTCTATTTACATCTGACGCCATCCCCTTCTGATAAGACTAATTAGATTTATAAATTCATTCGTTCTTATTGATAAGAGTAAATGAATTTACTAAGTAATAATTCACCCTTTTCTGATGAACTTACTCATCACTAAACCAAGTAACATGGCTGTACGAAGGAGGGGGAGGCTGAGTGAAAGAAGGGCATTGGATTCGTGTGGCTGGGAATTCCGCCCTCGACCCATGGGGGTCCCAAGAGAGGCCCGGGGATGACACGACGCTTTATAGAGAATCCTCAGGTAATTCTTCCCTATCCTCTCTACCTATCTACGTCTCTCCTCTCCCTCTCTCTCTCTCTCTCTCTTTTCCTCTCCTCTCTCTCTCTATATAATATATATATATATATATATAAAATACAATATATATATATACATATATATATATATATATATATATATTATATATATATATATATATATATATATATATATGTACACACACACACACACACACACACAACACACACACACACAGATATATATATATATATATTATATATATATATAAAATATATATATATATATATATAATATATAATACTATCATATATTGTCATATATACACACACACACACTCACAAACATTTTATATATATATATATATTATATATATATATATATATTTTATATAATATATATACACACACACACACACACACACACACACACACACACACACACACACACACACACACACACACACACACACACACACACACACACACACACACACACCCCACACACTCATTCGAATCGGTTAGCAAAGGTTAGAAACCTGTTCCATAGCATTTTCATGTAACATTCCCGCGTTTCCTCGACCGGGTTCATGCCTCGCAGGTACATGGCGCGCAACTTCACCAGAATTGGATGAGACAAAACCAGAAATGAGAAAAAGCACGTGTCTCGCTGCGTGTTTCGATCTGCTGCAGGAAACCGGATACACAGTCATCCGGTGTGTCCTCTTATGTCACTGTGGAGACAATATACACACACAACCCAGAGACGCTGATACACACGCGCGTATACATATCATCATCAAAACGGTATGCTCATGTATACATATACAGACTTAAAAACACAGATGTACACAACGTGGTGTGTGTGTGTGTAACATACACATAAAAGGAAACGCCAGAAACGTAAACAAATTTGTCTACATATAAACTGATATGAATATGGTATATTGCCAAAATATATTTTTTATACATATATATGTATATGTATATATATATATTTCATATATATAATAATATATATATTATATATATATTATAATATATAAAATATATATATATTTCATACATGTAGTACTCTTGGGTATGAGTATAAGCTGCATCCGATAGTGGGTCCTGGTCCTGAGGAGTGTGGAGCCACCTCTAGCACTACAGCTCCAGGTCCACTTTTGACCGAGTGGCGTTTTCGGGTCCCTTCTGTGGGGGAAAATGAAAGGGGTCGAGGGGACTCCTTGCCTTTGGTGGCAAAACCCCTTAGAGACAATTCAAAAAAAACGCGCCAGGGAAGGCAACAGGGAAACCACCCTGACTAATCTTTTTCTTTTATTTACGGCGGACATCTCAGGAAATGGCCCAGTCGCTACATGATGTTAATTACTATGGCGCCAAGTTGCTCGTCAAACGATGGCACAATAAGAATTTATATATATATATATATATATATTTTATATATATATATTATATATAATTTTATATATAATCTATAATAATTTTATATATATACATATACAGAACCCCCTGGACATATTGTATAATATATACATTAACATATGTTTATATATATATTATATATAATATAATATTATATATATATTAAAATATTTTATATTATATATTATTATATATACATATACACACATTCACTAAAGGGCCCTTATGTCTTCCACAAAGATCGTGCCTCTGTTCCCTAAGAGCGTTGGGGCTTTCCTCGTGCAGGCCATTAGGGCCCTGCACCATCGACTCCACGAACTCGAGGCGAACACGTGACCCATGAGCTGGTCCTCCAACTACAACAGGAAGATCAAGCTCAGCGAGATAAGCACAGCCGAAATTACACCGTACATGCAGCAAGAGCAGATGGACAGAAAGCTGGGCGAAGTGAGCTTCCTTGAAAGAAGCTCTCTCCTTGGGCCCTTAGCCTCAGCCCCGGCAGGACAGAAAGAACTTAACCACAGGGGAAGATAGTGACGTCGAAAAAGGGGTTCGTTCTAGGGATGCTCCCCTGCTGTATGGCTGATGCGCCCCCCCCCCCCCCCTCCGCGGTAGCACCGCCTGAAGGGCCTCCCGAGGGGAGCCCATCGCCAGCCCCCAACTCTATAGAGGAAAAAAAAAGAAAAAAAAAAAAAGAAATATATTAATGTATTAAAATACAACATAAAAACAAATATATTATATATATATATATATTATTTATATATTATATATATATATATATATATGTATTTTATATATATATATAAATATATATTATTTATATTATACACTTAAAATAAACTGTTTTTTTCCGATTTTCTATTTCTGTAAGAAAAGGGGGGTGGGGGGAAAGGAAGTTCCCAGATTGGGGGGGGCGAGGGATCTACCCCTTCGCAAAGATAACGCTTATTCACCTGCTGGGGGGGCCCCCGCGACCCCTCCATGAGACGTCTCTCAAAGGTTTACAACCCCATGATATTTGTGAGTTTCCCGCTGCCAAAACACCACTGCTTATTTTTGGGGAGTGTGGTAGCCTTCGGATAATTCGATTCGCGGGGAAAAAATATCAGCAAATAGGGGTTTCTTGCCATAGGTCCCCCCCAAACCAGCTTGGCCTGCCTTTCAGGAAAAGCTGGAGGGGATCACGCAGGTATAAAATGGGGCAGCTTCTATTTTGGCTTTTTGACTAATCTTCCCCACGCCTCGCCTCGACGGCCTCCTTCCTCACCGCGGGCAAGCTCAACAACCCCGGCCACGAGAAAGCCCCAGCCCCCGTAGGGAAAGGGGGAATCAAAAAATTATTTTTGACCTCTGTTTTTCGGGGTGAGACGGCCTCCGTTTCATGGGGTAGGGAAAAGTCTGAAAAAGATTTATCCGCTACTAACAGCTCAATCAAAAAAAAAGCGGGGGTTTAAGTGGTTTTTCCCAGAAACGGGGTTACCCCCCTGAATTCCTTGACACTGAGATTACCTATTTAAAACGTGCCAGAGGCTTCCTTTTCCCCGCAAAAAAGTAGGGGGGGGAAACTCAAACCGCCTGCCCGCTTCAATTTTTAAATTTTACCGCAAAATTTTTCCCGGGGGCGATGCATACTTTG
>NW_023658530.1:0-23800 GCF_015228065.2 Penaeus monodon | reverse complement strand
GGGCCAAAAACTCTGCCCCCCTTCTACGCCCCCCAAACCCCTCCCCCAGAGCGACCCCAGCAGGAGCGAAGAAAGCCGCGCTGGTGAAAGATTTTTGTTTTTCTGAAAAACTGATTTTCAATTACGGTTACTTTAGTTGAAAGAATTTTGTTTGTTCTGAGGACTAATTTTATTTAATTTTCTGTGGTTTGTTTCAGGTTTAGGTATGTCAGAGCAGGCGGGTCGTCTGCTTGATAGGGGTGGATAGTGCTACGCCAGTGGGTCTTTGTCTCTGTGCGAAACATGTGTTAACATGAAAAGGATAAACCTGTGCATGTGTTAACATGGAGGGACCTGGGCAAACATGATGCAGTGGCGTGAGCAGAGAAGCGGAGGAACAAGCAAGGGAGAGACGGAGTTGGGTGTGCTCCTGTGAAGACCGTGTGTGCCCTTGTGACCTGATATAACTTTGTGTTGCCCTGTTATAAGCGTATCTTTGCCGTTGACATGCTGGTTTCCCCCTGTATTGTGCCTATAGAAAAAGTTACGGGAAAATAACTGGTAAATAAAGGAAAGGGGACTCATTTTGGGGTTTATTTCGTGCCCTGCCTCGCCACTTGGCGTTTCCCCTCGTGGTGTTCTGGGACGCTGTGGTGCTCGGTGCCTCTTGAAGATGTTCAGTGTTCACGACCCTGTGTATATACGCCGTCTGCTAGCCTCCCTTGTTTTGGTAGCAGAGAGACGAGGCGGCCGGCGTAACAATAATAAAATAATAATATTAATAATTTTAATAATCATCAAAATTTTTTCTCTTTTTTATCATTATTGTCACGATTAATACAATTCTGGTAATTATTCTTTATTTCCCAAATAATTGCCAAAATCATCAAAATAGTAAAAAACATCATTTTGGAGTATACTCTCAAAAACAATAGATTTTGCCCCTTTTTGACTTTGGGAATTTTTTTCTTTACCTTTTTATTATTATTATAGACATAATTTCTGTTTTTATCATCATTATTGTCATGATTTTCATCATCATTATCGCTATCATCACATTATCATAATTATTATCATGATTTTTGCAATTATTATCATCATTATTGCAATTATTATTTTTATTGCAATTATTGCAGTTACAATATATATTTTTTAACTATACTAATAACAACAACACTAATAATGTAATAACAATAATAATAACAATAATAACGATTTTATAATAATCATTTATATCATTATTTTAATTAATATCGTTATTACAGTAATTACACTTTATAATAATTTTTTTTGCAATTATTCTACCAGTAAAAAAATAATAATGATAAAAAAAACAGTAACCACATTAATAACAATATTATAACGATTATTATTAGTAGTAGTAGTATTTATATTCAATTATTATTATTATGTTATTATTACAGTTATAATAATTTTTTTGCAATAATACTTATAAAAATAAAACAATCGAAACGTCATTTTTACATTATTATCATTATTATTTTCAGAATTGTATTAATCATGACAATAATGATGATAAAAATTTAATATAGAGAATTTTAATAACAATTGATGATTGCTGATATTATTAATATTATTACTATTATAATAATAATAATTATTATTATTATTATTATTATTATTAATATTATTAATATTATTATCTTACTGTAATAATTACAGTAATAACGATATTAACTAAAATAATGATATAAATAATTATTATAAAAAACGTTATTATTGTTATTTTATTTGTTGTTATTAGTTACAGTTGTAATTATAATAATAATAATTATAATAATAATAATAATAATTGCAATAATAATGATAATGATGATGATAACGTAATCATGATGATAATAATGATGATAATAACAGGATTTGTGCCCATATAAAATTTAATAAAAAAGGTAAAAGAAAAAAAAATCCCAAAAGTCGAAAAAGCGGCAAAATCTAGCGAAATATAGCGTTTTGAGAGTATACTCCAAAATGACGTTTTTTTTAGTTTTTTTTTTTTATTATTAATCAAACAATAATAATGATAAAAGTGAGAATGAAGAGAATTTGATAACATTTGATGATTTTTAATATCATTAATTCTATTATTATTATTATTATTATTATATTATTATTTTTATTATAATATTATTAATATTATTATTATTATTACTTTAATTATAAGTATTATTGCCAAAAAAAATATTATAAACTAAATAATAAAAAAATAATAATAATAATATGTATACTACTACTACTAATAATCGTTATGATATTGTTATTGATATTATTATTTTTGTTATTCTCATTATTATTATTTTTACTGGTAGAATAATTACAAAAATAATTTCTATAAAAGTAGTAATTACAGTAATGACGATTTTTAATTAAATAATTATTATAAATCGATATTATTGTTTTTATTTTTGTTATTACTATTATTAGTCTTGGTGTTATTAGTATAGTTTGAAAAATATATATTGTAACTGCAATAATTGCAATAATAATAGAAGGGAAAAATTGCAATAATGATGATAATATTGCAATAATGATGATGATAATTATGATAATATGATGATAGCGAAAATTTGATGATAATCATGATAATAATCATGATATTAATAGGAATTGTGTCCATATATAATAATAAAAAGGTAAAAGAAAAAAATCCCAAAAGAAAAAAAAACGGCAAAATCTAGCGATATTTAGCCTTTTGAGAGTACTCCAAAATGACGTTTTTTCGACTAATTTGATGATTTTGGCAATTATTTGGAAAATAAAGATAATAATTACCAGAACTGTATAAATCATGACAATAATAATAAAAAAAGGAGATAGAGAATTTTGATAACTTTTGATGATTATTAATATTATTTATATTATTATCATTATGATGATGATGATGATGATGATGATGATGATGATGATGATGATGATGATGATGATGATGATGATGATGATGATGATGATGATGATGATGATTATTATGTAAATTAATAATGATAATATTATTATTATTATTATTATTATTATTATTATTATTATTATTACTTTAATTATTAGCATTATTGCCAAAAAATATATTATAACTGTAATAATAACAATAATAATAATAATATAATAATAATAAGTATAATAATACTAATCGTTTTAATATTGCTATTAATATTATTTTTATTGTTTTTATTATTATGATTATTTTTACTGGTAGTATAATTGCAAAAATAATTATATAATATAAATAATGACAGTAATAACGATATTAATGAAAATAATGATATAGATAATTATTAAAAAATAATTATTATTGTTATTATTATTGTTATTACTACACTTATTGTTGTTGTTATTAGTATAGTTGCAAAAATATTTATTATAACGGCAATAATTGATATAATAATGATAATAATTGCAATAATGATGATAATAATTACAATAATAATGATAATAATTGCAATAATGATGATAGTAATGGCAATAATTATGATAATGATGATGGTAATGATGATAATGTTAATAATGATGGTGAAAACGATAATAATTTTTATAATCACGATAATAATGATGATAATAATCGGAATTGTGTCCATATATAATAATAAAAGGTAAAAAAAAAATCCAAAATATGAAAAAGCGGCAAAATCTAGCGAAATATAGCCTTTTCGACTTCTTTGATGATTTTGGCAATTATTAGGGTAATAATGATAATAATTACCAGAATTGTATTAATCATGACAATAATGATGATAAAAGTGAGAATGAAGAGAATTTTGATAACATTTCATGATCATTAATATTATTAATATTATTATTATTAATATTATTATTATTATTATTATTATTATTACTATTATTATCATTACTATTACTATTATTATTATTATTATTATTATTATTATTATTATCATTATTATTATTATTACTTTAATTATTAGCATTATTACCAAAAAAGATATTATAACTGTAATAATAACAATAATAATAATAATAAGTATAATAATACTAATACTAATTGTTATAATATAGTTATTAATATTATTATTGTTGTTATTATCATTATTATTATTTTTACTGGTAGTTTAGTAGCAAAAATAATTATTATAACAGTAACAATTACAGTAATAACGATATTAATGAAAATAATGATATAAATATTATTGTAAAATCGTTATTATTATCATTATTGGTATTACTATACTTATTGTTGTTGTTATTAGTTGAGTTGCAAAAATATATATTATAACTGCAATAATTGGAATAATAATGATAATATTTGCAATAATGATTATAATTGCAATAATGATGATAATGATGATAATGATGATAATGATAATAAGCATGATAATAATAATAATAATAATAACAAGAATTGTGTCCATATATAAGAATAAAAAGGTAAAGAAAAAAATTCCAAGGTCGAAAAAGCGGCAAAATCTACCGGAATATAGCCTTTTGAGAGTATACTCCAAAATGACTATTTTTTCGACATCTTTAATGATTTTGGCAATGATTATGGTAATATTGATAATTACCAGAATTGTATTAATCATGACAATAATGATGATAAAATTGGGAATAAAGAGAATTTTGATAATATTTGATAATTGCTATTATTATTATTATTATTATTATTATTATTATTATTACTGTTATTGTTATTATTATTACAATCACTATTATTATTATTATATTATTGTTATTATTATATTATTATTATTACTTTAATTATTAGCATTATTGAAAAAAATATATTATAACTGTAATAATAATAATAATAATAATAATAATAAGTATAATAACAATAATAATAATGGTTACAATATTGTTATTATTGTTATTATTGTTTTTATTACTACTATTATTGTTGTTGTTATTAGTATAGTTTGCAAAAATATATATTATAACTGCAATAATTGCAATAATGAGGATAATAATTGCAATAATAATGATAATGATTGCAATAATGATGATGATAACGATAATAATAATGATAATCATGATAATAATGATGATAATAACAGGAATTGTGTCCATATATAATAATAAAAATGTAAAAGAAAAAATTAAAAAGTCGAAGTCGAAGAAGAGGCAAAATCTAGCGAAATATAGACTTTTCAGATTATACTCCAAAATGACGTTTTTTCGACTTCTTTGATGATTTTGGATGATTTTATTAGGGTAATAATGATAATAATTACCAAAATTGTATTAATTATGACATTATTAATATTATCTTCATTATCATTATTATTATTATTATTATCATTATTATTATTATTATTATTATTATATTATCATTATTATTATTATTATTATTATTATTATTATTATTATTATTATTATTACTATGATAGTTATTATTATTACTGTTACTATTGTTTATTATTATTTTTTTTTTATTATTATTATTTTATTATTATTAATACTTTAATTATTAGCATTATTGACAAAAAGAATATTATAACTGTAATAATAACAATAATAATAAGTATAATAATAATAATAATAATCGTTAAAATATTGTTATTAATATTATTATTATTGTTATCATCATTATTATCTTTTTTACTGGTAGTATAATTGCAAAAATAATTATTATAACAGGAATGATTACAGTAATAATGATATTAATGAAAATAATGATATAAATAATTATTATAAATCGTTATTATTGTTATTATTATTGTTATTACAATTATTATTGTTGTTGTTATTAGTATAGTTGCAAAAATATATATTATAACTGTCATGATTGCAATAATAATGATAATAATTACAATAATGATGATAATAATTGCAATAATTATTATAATAATTGCAATAATGATGATAATAATTGCAATAATGATGATTATGATAATAATTATGATGATAACGCTAATAATGAGAGTATACTCAAAAATAACGTTTTCCGACTTCTTTGATGATTTTCGCAATTATTAGGGTAATAAAGATAATGATTCCCAGAATTGTATTAATCATGACAATGATGATAAAAGTGGGAATAAAGAAAATTTTGATAACATTTGATGATTATTAATATTATTACTATTATTATTATTATTATTACTATTATTATTATTATTATTACTATTATTATTATTATCATTACCATATTTGCAATAATTATTATCAACATTAGTATTATTGTTATTAATATCACTATTGCTATTATTTTTATTACTATTATTATTATTATTACTATTGTTACGCCGGCCGCCGTCTCTCTGCCACCCACACAAGGCAGGCTAGGCAGACGGCGTGCTATCCACAGGGTCGTGAACACTGAACAGCTCCAAGAAGCACCGAGCACCACAGCGCCCCAGAACACCACAAGGGGAAACGCCAAGTGGCGAGGCAGGGCACGAAATAAACACAAAATGACAGTCTTTCCTTTATTTACACAAATTATTTACCCGTACACTTTCTATAGGCACAATACAGGGGGAAACCAGCATGTCACACTGCACGATACAGCTTATAACTGGGCAACACAAAGTATATCAGGTCACAAGGGCACACACGAGGTCTTCACAGGAGCAGCACCCAACTCCTCTCTCTTGGCTTGTTCCTCTGCTCCTTCCTCACAGCCAGTTGCGTCATGTTTGCCCAGGTCCCTTCATGTTAACACATGCCCAGGTCACCCTTTTTCATGTTAACACATGTTTCGCACAGAGACAAAGACCCACTGGCGTAGCATTATTATTATTATTATTATTACTATTATTATTATTATTATATTAATTATTAGCATTATTGCCAAAAAATATATCTGTAATAATAACAATAATAATAATAATAATAATAAGTATAATAATAATAATAATAATCTTTATAATATAGTTATTAATATTATTATTGTTGTTATTATCATTATTATTATTTTTACTGGTAGTATAATTGCAAAAATAATTATTATAACAATAATAATTACAGTAATAACAATATTAAAGAAAATAATGATTATGAAATCGTTAGTAATGTTATTATTATTGTTATTACTAAATTGCAATAATAATGATAATAATTGCAATAATGATGATAATAATTGTAATGATGATTATAATAATTGAAATAATGATGATAATAGTGATGATAACCATGATAATAATGATAATAATAACAGGAACTGTGTCCATATATCATAATAAAAAGGTGAAAGAAAAAAATCCCAAAAGTCGAAAAAGCGGCAAAATCTAGCGATATATAGCCTTTTGAGTGTATACTTCAAAATGACGTTTTTTTTCGACTTCTTTGCTGATTTTGGCAGTTATTAGGGTAATACTGATAATAGTTACCAGAATTGTATTAATCATGACTATAATGATGATGAAAGTGAGAATAATGAAGATTTTGATAACATTTGATGATTATTAATATTGATAGTATTATTATTATTATTATTATTATTATTATTATTATTATTGCTATTATCATTATTATTATTACTTTAATTATTAGCATTATTGCCAAAATATATATTATAATTGTAATAATAACAATAATAATAAGTATAATAATAATAATAATAATCGTTATAATATTGTTATTACTATTATCATTATTGTTTTTATCATTATTATTATTTTTACTGGTAGTATAATTGCAAAAATAATTATTATAACAGTAATAATTACAGTAATAATGATATTAATGAAAATAATGATTTTCAATTATTATAAAATCGTTATTATTGTTATTATTATTGTTGTTACTATTATCATTGTTGCTGTTATTTGTATAGTTGAAAAAATATATTATAATGATAATAATTGTAATAATGATGATAATAATTGTAATAATAATGATAATGATTGCAGTAATGATGATAATAATTGCAATAATAATGATAATAATTGCAATAATGATAATAATAACTGCAAGAATGATGATAATGATGATACTGATGATGATAACGATAGTAATGATGATAATTATGATAATAATGATTATAATAACAGGAATTATGTCCATATATAATAATGAAAAGGTAAAAGAAAAAAATCCCCTTAGTCGAAAAAGCGGCAAAATATAGCGAAATATAGCATTTTGAGATTAGACTCCAAAATGACGTTTTTTCGACTTCTTTGATGATTTTAGTAATTATTGGGTAATAATGATAATAATTACCAGAATTGTATTAATCATGACAATAATGATGTTAAAAGTAAGAATAAAGAGAATTTTGATAACATTTGTTGATTATTAATATTATTAATGTTATCATTATATTATTATTATTATTATTATTATTATTATTATTATTATTATTATTAATTACTCTTATTGTTGTTATAATTACTATCACTATTATTATTATTATCATTATTATTATTATTATTACTTTAATTATTAGCATTATTCCCAAGAAAAATATATTATAACTGTAATAATAAAAATAATAATAATAAGTATAATAATACTAATACTATTCGTTATAATATTATTATCAATATTATTATTGTAGTTATTATCATTATTATTGTTTTTATTGGTAGTATAATTGGAAAAATAATTATTATAACAGTAATAATTACACTAATAACGATATTAATGAAATAATGATATAAATAATTATCATAAAATCGTTATTATTGTTATTTTTATTGTTATTATTGTTGTTGTTATTAGTATAGTTTCAAAAATATATATTATAACTGCAATAATTGCAATTATGATGATAATAATTGCAAAAATAATGATAATAATTGCAATAATAATGATAATAATTGCAATAATGACGATAATAATTGCAATAATGATGATAATGATAATGATGATGACAACGATAATAATTATGATAATAATGATGATAATAACAGGATTGTGTCCATATATAAAAATAAAAGGTAAAAGAAAAAATTCCCAAAAGTCGAAAAAGCGGCAAAATCTAGCGATATATAGCCTTCTGAGTGTATACTTCAAAATGACGTTTTTTCGATTTCTTTGATGATTTTGGCAATGATTAGGGTAATAATGATAATAATTACCAGAATGGTATTCATCATGACAATAATGATGATAAAAGTGAGAATAAAGAGAATTTTGATAACATTTGATGATTATTAATATGATTAATGATGATGATGATTATTATTATTATTATTATTATTATTACTACTATTGTTACTATTATTACTATCACCATTATTATTATTATTATCATTATTATTAATTTTATTATTATTATCATTATTACTTTTATTAGCATTATTGCCAAAAATATATTATAACTGTAATAAAAAACAATAATAATAATAATAAGTATAAGTATGATAATAATAATCATTATAATATTGTTATCAATATTATTATTGTTGTTATTATCATTATTATTATTTTTACTGGTAGTATAATTTGAAAAATAATTATTATAACGTAATAATTACTGTAATAACGATAAAATGAAAACAATTATATAAATAATTATAAAATCGTTATTATTGTTATAATTATTGTTATTACTATTATTATTTTTTATTATTTATAGTTTGCCAAAAATATCATCTAACTGCAATAATTGCAATAATAATGATAAAAATTGCAATAATGATGATAATAATTGAAATAATAATGAAAAATAATTGCAATAAGGATTGATATGCCTTTTGAGAATATATTCCAAAATAACGTTTTTTCCATGTCGATGAGGATTTTGGTAACTAATTAGGGTAATAATGATAATTGATTATCATAATTGTGTTAATCATTACACTCATGATCTAAAATTGAAAATAATGAGAATTTTAATAGAATTTGATAATTATTTTTGTTTTTATTGTTGTATTATTATTATTTTTGTTATTATTATTATAATTATCATTATTATTATTATTATCATAATTATTATTATTTTTTTTATTATTATTATTATTATATTATTATATTATATTAGTAATTATTATTATTATTATTATTATTATCATTAGTAGTAGTATAGTAGTAGTAGTAGTAGTAGTAGAATTAGTGGTAGTAGTAGTAAAAAAACACTATTATAACTTTTAATGATAATAATAATAATGATAATAAAATAATAATTATTATTATTATTATTATAATATTGTAATTATTATCATTATTGTTATTATTATCATCATTGTTATTTTATTAGTAGTATATTGGAAAAAAAGCGTATTATAACTGTAAGATAATTAAAAAAATTATATAAGTAATTATTATAAAAATCGTTATTATTGTTATCATTTTGTTTTATTATCATTGTGCTGTTATTGGTTAGTACAAGCAAATTTTTTATTACACCTGCAATAATTGCAATAATAATGTAATAATGATAAAAATGATGTTTCGATTGTTGTTATTGTTATTATTACTTTTATTATTAGTATGTCCACAAAAAAAATATATGGCGACAATGATTTCAATAATAATGATAATAATGATGATAAAAATTGCAATAATGATGAAAATGATGCTAGTAATGATGTTTATAATGATGGTTAAGGGTTTAATGGTTAAAGAAAGATAAATGTGCTAGCATCAAAGGTCGTAGCACTATATTTAATTTTTTAAAAGGGTGGTTGAGTTATGATTATTGCAAAGCGGAAAAGGAATTGTGATAAAGGGTTGGGGTCGGGTGGGAGGATTTAAATTTAGATGAAGGATTGTAGCATTTAGAAAGGAATGGGTTGTTGAACCCAAAGTGGGGGATTCGGGAAAAGGATTTCTGATGGGTTGGGGAGGTCGGTGAGGAGGATGAGGGGGGGAAAGCAGAGGTACGGGTTGTTTAAAAAGTGGGCACGTAATGGGTTGGGGGATTAAAAAGGGGAAATTACAAAAGGGAAACAAAAGGGTGATAGTTTGGACTCAGATAGGAGTTGTTAGACGGGTGGGGCAATCGTAAGCGGGCGGGGCAGTCTCCCACGCTTTCCGAAAAAAGGGGGTTGCCCGGAGGAGTTTTGAATTTTTACAGAATGAAATTTTTTATTAGTGGGGGGGGGGGTTTGACCAAAAATTGCCATCGTTTTCAAAAAGGGTCTTAAAGTGTGGTAAAAATCCTGCTGGGATTGAGACGGGGGTTGTTGATGTACAAAAGGGGCGTGGCGTGCAGTGTTTTGCCTGTTCATTGCCGGGATTCCAACAGGGCTGGCCCCCCGCAATATTTGTTTGTTTTATGGCGTGTGGACAGGTAGAACAACATTCTGGACTTACAAAAAAAGGGGGGTTGGGTGGGGATTGATTTTATAGATTAAAGTTTACGGGATCGAAAAATTGAAAAAAGGGGAAAAGGGGAAGGGGTATTGTTTTTTTTAGAGCAAAAAGGGGCATACAATTCTTTTAAAAGGGACACTGGATTCAGGGGGAAAGGGGTTTTTAAAGTCGAGTTGGGAAGATTCTGAAAAACCGCCCGGAGGGGGGTTTTGGGAGCCATCAGTATATACATAAAATACAAAGGGGAATTGGGACTGTAAAGGGAAATTTGAGGGACAGAGGGGATTTTGTTTTTGGGTGGGTGGGGGAAAAAACAGAAGAGCAAATGGGGGGGTTGGGTTGAGCCATGGGGGACGGAAGGACAGAAAAGGGGAAGGGGTTTGGGAGAGGGGGGAAAGGGGGAAGTGAAGGAGGGTATCCAGGTTTTGGGAAAAAGGAGTAGGAATCGGGGAGTAAGCTAAGGTAAAAGTGGGGGTTGGGGGATATTTTTTAGTGAGGAAAATTTGGGTGGAACGAAACATAGCATCGGGAGAGAAAAGGCACGACGTCGAGATGAATTATCCCTTTTCAGGTACAGCCTTCAACGGGGGAGGACGAAAGGCGCCTTGCTAACGAGCCCACAGTGAGGTTGTTCAAGAGGGCAAGGGAGAATTTTGAGGCGAGGAGAGTTTGGGCATCCAAAATCAAGATGGGAGGATCAAAGAAACATGAAATAAAGAGAGTTTTGCGATCTGACCCCATGATATATGGAGAGAGTTTTTAAAGATTCAAGAGGGCGGAAGCTTTTTTTTTAATGTGTAAAATTGGTCTCGCAGGACGTTTGGATCAAAAATGACACCTGGGAATTTGCCAGGGGAACGGCTTTGGGAGTGGATGCCATATAGAAAGTGGGGTAAGGAGCTCACGTGAGGAGAGAAAAAAAGGAGAAAGTTAAGAGGTAAAAAAGCGGAAGCCAGGGTTTGTGGCCCGGGAAGATACTGATGAATTGCAGTTTGAAGAAATGGTAGAGTTTGGTATGGATTGCCAGAGGCTAGATGGTTTAAAATCTAAACTATAGTGAGCCCGGGCTCCTGGTGGTAAAACGGGGAAAAATATCTTTAAAAAACCAAAAAAAGGAATAAAGTGGAAATAGCACACTGTTTTGGGGGGACACCTTCGATTGGGGGAAAGAAAGATTTGGCAGGGGATTTTAACCTGGAAAGTCGGAGAGGAAGGATTTTATAGACACCCAGGTTTCCAGATGCTAGAAGGAAAATTTTTGGGAGGATATGGTACCGCCATGTTATATATACTTTTTCTAGATAAAAAAAAATAGCTAGTGGGATTATGCGTGCAAATGCAGGTTTATGTCTAAAAAGAAAAAGGGGGTCAGCTGTGCTTCTGGCCGGCGAAACCAAATTGGAAAGAGAGAAATTGTGAGATTCAAGATACCACATTAACGGAATTCCCTTCGCTCAAGTTTGCCAAAAGCACTATTTAGTGCGATGGGCTAGTCTTGGGGAAGGGTACCCGATTTTTTTGGGGTTTCGGGAAAGAAAAGGAAAAGATTTCCCCCCAATTAAAAGGGGAATTTCCTATGCCCAAATGGGGTTGTAATTTTTAAGAGAAGGAAAGGAAAAAGGGGAGTTCCCGGAGCATACGGTAGGAATCCGTCGGGGGCCTTCATGATTTAGGGCACTTTGTGGGCGAAATGAGACAGGGGAAAGAAAATGGGGCATTAAGGACTCTCAGGGGTGGGGTAAAGATATGGGGGTCTTCCCGGGGTTTCTTAATAGAAGGAAGTGTGAAGATGGTGAGAACCACTACTGACCTGGCTGAAATAATCCCCCGTTCATTAGCACTTGGGGGGGATCAGAAATGAGGGTTTTTAATATGGAGGACAGGGGCGGGAGGGGGGGGATGTTTGCCTATAGTTTAGGGTTCGGGCCAAACATTTGAGATAGATTAAGAAATTTGAAAAACAATTTCCCCAGCTATTATTTTACTATTCCGGTTTGGTACACGGAGATTGGAGATGCCTTTAAAGGGTAAGGGCTGATGTTGTTTTGGAGCCTCTCTTGTGGGGAAACTTTTCCACGCTGCATTTTTAAGCAAAGTGTTTTAGTGAAATCAAAATTTCCCACCAGGGAACACATTTGGAGGTATATGTCTTGATTTTGGGGGATAGCTTTGGGCGCTTTTAAGACGTTTTTGTGAAATACTGTCTTTCTAAAAGGGAAAGTGAGGGGGATGGGGGGGGTAGAATGCAAGAGTGAAGTGAAAGTAGCCATCGCTCTATCAAAACACCAGGGGGGGATTTAGGGATGGTAGTATGAAGTAGGAGAAAGGAGAACTGGAAAGGGTCCTATAGGGAAAGGGGTTTAAGATCCCAGGGGAAAACTAAATGAAGAGAAGGGAGATAACGGGTCAAGATAAAAAAGATTGCGTGCGTGTATCAAAGTTTGGGGGGCGATCTGAATTTAGTATAAAAAGGTCACTGGAAGGGGGAAAGCCCTAAGATGGGCCCGGGGGATTTTGTGATAAATCCCCCCAAGGGTTTGGGCGGCGTTAAATCACCAATATGGGAAAAGGTGGTTAAATTTGGGGAAATTAGTTTTTAAAAAAAGAAACAAAGTAAATGGGGTGGGATGGGGAGAATTAGATGATTACGTGATCCAACGATGAGGAAAGTGGATAACTGTGAAAGGGGACTTGGTTTAAAAGGGGGGTGTGACATAGGTGTTTTCTGATTGAAAGTATGGTTTAACCTAAAGGAAGTGGGGATGAGACAAAATATAATTGGGGGTTGGGATGGGGATTTTTAGAAGGTCTCTTGAAGGCTACAAAAATGGCTTTTTAAAAGGAAAAGGGAAAGACGAGGTGGGCTGTGGAGCGGAACCGCGAAAATTCCAAAGAAGGAATTTTTAAATTTACTGATTTTGAGGGGGGGGGGCAGCTAGAGGGTGGGGGAAAAGGGCTGAAGGGGAGAGGGGAGAGGTTGGGAGTTGGTGTTCTAATGGAGGGGGATTAGGAGAGGAGGGGCGGGAAAGGGGGAAATTGTGACATAAGGGTTCACGGTGTATCCGGAGGGAGTGGAAGGGAAGAGGGGATGGGGGGATAAAAGTGGGCGGGGGGGGAGTTGGGGCGGGGGGGGTGGGTTGTGTTGGGAGGGGGGGAGGTTGGGGGTTTGGGGGATCGTTAGGAGGAGGGTGGGTATCAGCAGACTTGGAGGTTTGGAAAGGGAGGGGGTTTTAAGATTTTGGAGGTTGATGCTTTTTTTTAGGTAAACTTTAATTTTTCAAAGGTTTTTTCTAAGGGTTGGGTTTTGGGGGTTTGGGGAATAGGATTTCTTGTAGGGGGGGGAAAAAGGATGGGGTCCAAGCAAAGGATTTTGGAGGTGGAGGATTGTGTAGGGGAAAATGGGGGGAACGTTTTTTCGTCTTTTACGGGTAGTGCGAGGGGGGGAGGGGGAAGGGGTTTGGGGTTGTGGTGATTGAAATATCGTAGTAGGATTGGATTTGGATTTTGGGGTGGCAAAAGGTTTGATGGGGGGGGGAGGGAAGAGGGGGTTTAATGTGGGGGGGGGTTTGGAGAATTGTAAAGAGCAGTATTCTGGGGTAAGGATAAGAGGAAACCGCGACGTGCTTTTGTCTGGCTTCACTGTGTGGTCCCAATTTGAACTGAGAGTTGCTACCTCAGACTCAATTTTTAGGTGGGGCAGCCCCTATAAAAAAACATTATGGGGGGCCCCCACAGTTGGACATGGCGTGATTGTGCAGGGCAGTTGATCGGGTTGGCCCGGTTTGGGACATAGTGGGATCGGCTGTGGAAAGGCAAAGTTTGGCTGGGTTCCTAACGCCAAAAATTTTGGCCTCTTGGGGGAGGTTGGGATGGACGAACGGGAGGGGTTCTCCTCCCCATATAACTTAAAGGGAAGGTAGTCTAGGGAAGGAATTTTGGGATGTTAGGGTTTCTTTGATTTTCCTCTGGGGGGGGGGGAGTGCATTGTACGAGTTGCATTGTCTGGAGACAGGAATAGGGCTTCTCCCAAAACGACCAATCTTTTTCATAGTTGGGGCAATTTTTCGGGAATTGAAACTGTTCCGGTGCAAGTATTGAGGTTGGTGGGGTTTGCAAGGATGGGGGTTTCCATATATTCTTTATTTTTTTTAATGGATAGCTTGGGTTTTTGGATGTTCTTACAAACGGGAGCGGTCGGTCGCTACGGGAAAAAGCTTTACCTACTTGTTTTTGGGGAAAATTTTTGGGAAAGAAGGGGGTTGTCAGAGTAGGGGGCTGTGGAGGGTCACGAAAAAATCGTCCCTTTGGCTGCGCTGAAAGGGATTCAATTGTTTTTAGTGATGGGGTATCGAAGGGGGGGGCGGCGATGGAGTAGTGTTGAGGGGGGTAGTGTTAGGGGAGTGGGGAAAAGGCTGTAGGGGATTATAAGGAGGATGGGGGGGTTGATGTTGGGGGTTGGGGGTAAGGTGATGAAATTTAGCGTCTGGGAGAGTAAATGTTCCTTAAGGGTTTGGGTTTTTGGGACTGACTAGACATTGATGAGGGGGTAGTTGTTGCAGTGTTCGGGGGCCGTGGGGCAAGGAGAGCCTGGGTCAGGGGCGGTGAGTTTCATCTTTTGGGGGTATTTGAAAAGGCAAGCCTCATTGCCCCAAATGGAGAAAATTTTCATTATTGGCCCTGGGAAACCCGGATTTTGTTGGGGTAAAAAAAAGTCCACCCCCCAGGGGTCCCCTTGAGGGTAAGGGCTTAAAACAATCAGGGGAATACCTGCCCAGGGGGCCCCCGGCCGTTGGGCTGGCACAAATCGCCTTAAACCTTTCAGCACGGGTCTCAACCCTTTGGGGGTGGATGTAAAAGGGTTTTTTGAAGGACAGAAAAGAAAGGTGGGAAGGAAATAAAGACCATGCAAATTAGGATCAGGGGTGAGTCCCAGGTTGGGGGGTTCCCCATATTGGGTCCCAGCTCCGCCTCCTAAGCCCCCCACGCAACAACGGGAAGGGATTGGGGGGGGGATGATAAAGATGGTAAAGTGATAAAGATGGGAAAGAGATAATTACATAATGATGATAATAACAGAAAATTTTGACATTTAAAAAAAAAGGAAAGGAAAAAAACCCAAAAAATGAAAAACGATAAAATCTTGCGAAATATTCCTTTTTAGAAATATTCCCAAAAAGAAAGTTTTTTTTTTTTATTTCAAAGATGTTTTTTTAAATATAAGGGTAATAAAGAAATATTATCATAATTGATTAAACATGGGAATCAGATGAAAATTCAGAAAAAATAAATGTTGGTAAAGTCTCCTCCCCCCCAAAAAAAAATTTTCACACATTTTTTGTTTTTCGTTACTTGTTTCTAAATTTTGCGATTATAGGAAAATTCGTAAAAAAATGGAGCTTTTAAATTTCTTAAAATATTCTTTCTTCCTTTAATCTATTTTTCTGACACGCAGTGTTTTGCCTTCGTTTTATGAAATACTGCTATGATAATGGGAATTTTTATTTTTATTGATTTTTTATTACTATTATGATTATCGGGTTTTTTCCATTGTTATTGATGCCAATATTATTCCAGTTATTTGGTTTTTGTGTGTAGGAATAGAGTGGTAATTCGTTTAGCAGTACTTTTATTTAAGATAATAAAAATAAAAGTAAAAACAAAAACAGCATACAAAAACAACAACGAAAAAAACCACAGCACAACAAAACAAAATATAATAATAATACACGAGTTATCCTATTAAACCTCTAATTTCCCTTTTTTTTGCTACTGTTTCAAAGAAAAAAAAGTATTTTCATTTCATGTTTTCTTTAATGGCTTTGGGAAAAAGAAAGACCCCACTACTAAAACAACCAAGAAAATTTTTTTTTTTGGAGGGAAGTGTAAAAACATTGGTTTTTAGAATTTGTATATGCACTTCAATTATATATTCATTGTTTTTTTCCCCCCACGTCTTTGCTTTCTGTGACTCTTGAAAACCATTTAATTTACTTTTTTTTTTTATAGCTTGAGCATATCTGCTGACTGATGCATTCAATATGAAAAAACCCTAACTATCTGATAGTACCAGGAAAAAAAGCGTTTTTGGCAACATATAATTAAAACTGCAGAAAAAAGGCTATCCCCGAAATTCAAACACCTTTGGTAAGGGGGGGAATCTAAAAATAGTATTTATATTTAATTTTTGATTGTGTATTTTTATTGTAAAATCCATAACAATTGAAGGATGCAGACTGGAGATTTATACTGGCGTTTTTCCATTTTACCCTTGAAAACTTTATGAATTCCACCTTCCTTCCTAATCCAGTCATTTAGCATATGTCAACTCTCTTTATGCAACTCTTACCTACTTTTTTAAAGATTTTTTTTTTTTTCGTTCAATGCTTGTTCTTTAAAAATCTGGTTGATAAAATATTCTTTATCCCTATGCCCTTTCCCAAACCTAAAGACTTCAAAAATGAGCGAGATTGGTTCATGGAATATACATGACTGACTCAAGTGAACATCATGTAGTGAGACTGATTTGCACGTTGTCTATTTATCAGACATATAAAAAATATATAAACTAAGCTAACTGATATTGCACAGTTATCGTTACTTCATTCCCCTTTGGTAAACGTCGTTCCTTGGCTGTCACAAAGATCTCAGTTAAACTTGAAAGTTTTGTGTACTCATTTCGAAAGACTGGTTATGCAAATTTGCCCTAAATTTGAGTATACAGACACACGCGCGCGCACGCTCAAAACATATTTAAATAGAATACTTAAAAATTTCGTAGCACACATTTTTTAAATATGGTAAATATAATGTATGGGATTAATTCTAGATATATTGTATATTTGTGATTATCATTATTGCATCATTATCATTATTATTATCACCATTATTATTATTTTCCTATTATCATATACAATCAATCATCAAATTTAGGGTCAGGGAAAGGCCTAACACTTTCTATAAAGTTTCTGGAACAATTACATCTACAAAGATTTTTGGAATCCCTTCATCACAGTAAAGAGAAAGTGGTAAGCAAAGAGTCAGAGTCAAAGACAAGAGCAACAGCGGCTGAAAAGAAAAATATATTGTTTGTGTTTTATAATACCTGTAACTCCTAGACCCGTATGGTTACGAATTCCCAACAAACGTCCGTTTAGGCTTTACTACAGTTTACTGCTTTGTTCAAATTAATGGAAATGGTAAGTACTATATGGAAAACTTTACTGACTGTGCATTTCCAATAAGAAAACTACGAATATATTTCTTGCAGGCTGTTAAACTATAAGTACAAGAACAAAAGCTCCTACACACATATATTATACATATATACATTCATATATGTACATACAACATAGATAATACTTCTGAAAATGACCAATATATATATATATATATATATATATATATATATATATATATATATATATATATATATATTATATATTTTATGTGTGTGTGTGTGTGTGTGTGTGTGTGTGTGTGGGGGTGTGCCGTGTGCGTGTGCGTGTGCGTGTGCGTGTGCGTGTGCATGTGTGAGTTTTTGTGTGTATATATATATATAATATATAAAATTTTAAATTTTATATATTATATATATACATATGTATATATACATATCCATATATATATACATATACATATATATATATATATATATATATATATATATATATATAAAATACTTTACATATACATATATATACAATATTTTATACATACAATAATATATAACATATATACATATGCATATATACATACATATACATATATACATATACATATATCCATATACAATATACATATACATTATATATATTATATATATATATATATATATATATATTTTATATATATATAGTCAATTCTTATCAGTGTTTCTTTATCTTCAAGTTTTATGTTTAAGTCTTAATCCATTTATTTTCTTTTATACATTTAATTTTATTCCGGATTCATTATTGACAAGATCTGACAACTTTTTTTTTTATATCATATTCATATTCATAACTTATTCATTAGTTTTATTTTCAATGATTAACCTGTATAATTGTTAGTTCATCAAAATATCACTTCCGTTTATCCATTGTTAAGACTCATTCGAATTGTTTAGGATTTTTTTTGTTCAGGGTTCTTAGACACAGGGGAGTAACAGTTTTAATTTATTAAAGTAATTGGCATTTCTCTATCACGAAAATATGAATAATTTTCTCTATTTTCTCAAAGTTTCTTTGCCGGTTGCTTGCCTTCTGTGATTTAAGTTCATTACTCACGTGTATATATATATTATTTTTTTAAGAATTTTTTTAAAAGCAGAGGCTAGGAGGACAGTGATGACAGCGATGCGGCTGCAGGTCGCCGGTCAGCAGTATTTTTTTCAAATTTTGTCCGCTGCTCTGGTTGCTTTGTTCTCCGTTCGTGAGTCGTGCGTGAGTGAGAAAGGGAACGCCCGTGACTCCTGCCCACCTGCCCGATTGTCACGCGCATGCCCCACAAATACCCAAGAGTTGCCCTACGTCGCTTGGGTTTCCATGGCAACAGGTGGTTGTCAGGGGTTTCCCCATTTTTTCCCCGTTTGGTTTTCTTTAAAATAGGTTTTATATAATGAACACCTGGACATATATATATATAATTTATATATATATATATATATATATATATATATATATATATATATATATGTGTTGTGTGTGTGGGGGTGTGGGGGTGTGTGTGGGGTGTGTATAAATATATTTTTTAAAAATATATTGTATATCATATTCTATATATTCATATATTTATGAAAATACCCATATCTACATATATATGTATATATATATATATATAATTTTATATATATATAAAATAAAATATATATATATATATATTTATATATACAAAATACATACCATTTCATAAAATTTTATATATATATATATATATATATATATATATATATTATATATATATATGTGTGGTGTGTGTGTTGTGTGTGTGTGTGTGTTTTGTGTGTGTGGTGTATGTGTGGTGTGTGTTGTGGTGTGTGCATGTGTAACATTTCTTTTTTTTTTTTGAGAATTTGCACTTCAGAAGACCAAAAGCTCTCTGAATGTTCATGGTTGAAAGAATGTAGCTGCAGCTTGGAATTCTTTATGGTTGATATAGGACTCCCTGTAGATTGATATATATATTATATATATTATAATTATATATATAGATATATATATATTATATATATATATATGTATATATATATACTATATATATATAATATATATATATATATATATATATATTATATTTTTATATATTATAAATCTACAATTTGCACCACAACCACTTCAAAACTATATTTTTCTCCTACGTCTCTCCTTGGCCTTCCAGAAAACACCCATGGCATTTCGCGATATGATAAAACCGGAAATAATACGAATGCTCCGATGAAGTAACGCTGATTGACAATTCTGGCCCTACAGTTTGCATTCATGCACTGTCTGGAACGGTCAGAGTTAAGTTTTTGTCTTCCTTCTCTATGGTTTCCTTACATAAGGGATGCGGTTGGTTTTTTCCCTGTGCCCTCTTCCAGGGTTTTTTTTCTTGCTCCTTTATTGTTTTCCGATGTTTTCCGTTTCAGGAATTAGATTTATTTTCTCCTCTTCCCTTCCCTATGTCCTTTTCCCCGGCTGGGATAGCGGTTTCTCCCCTCTCCCCGGTCAGCGGCAGAGGGTGGGATGAACGGAGGTGTTTTGCTTGCAATTCCTTCCTCCCCTCTAGCCCATCTTTTACAGATGGGGTGGTCTGGCAAGGGCTTCGAGTTTGCTCTCCCTCTTCCCCGGCCTGTTTTTCGGGTCCCCTTAATTCGCCCGTGCTCAGTTTCGGAGGCGTATGAATCGCCAGGACCGAGGGGGGACTTATTGCTGTGAGCCACCGGGGCTTCAAAACCCTTTCCACCGTCGACGACCTTCTTCAGGTTGACCGAGACCCTTTTGCGAACTGCCGGTCTGAGCTCCCGCGACTAGCATGGATATTTAAAGTCCAGTAAAAACTCCCCCCTCGCCCACCGAATGGCCAGCACAACTGAGCGAGAGGTGCCGGGCCAGGTTTGCAAGGCCTCCCTTTGCCGGCTTTTCCCGGGGCCCTCGGGCGTGTGCCAACCTCTCACTGGCGACCTTGACGTCAGGAATATATAGGGCGAGGGACCACGACCACCTAAAATATCATAAAAAGTAAAATATAAGAACGAATAACAAAACTTAAAGACCTTTGACTAAGAAAATCATACCTTAAAGCTATACTTAAACACACACAAAACACACACACACACCACACTCACCACACACACACACACACACACACATCCCTAATATATAAATATATATATTATATATATATAATAGAATATATATATAATATATATATTATATATATATATTTTTAAAATATGTATTATATATAATATATATATATATATTAATATAATATATATATATATATGTTTTATATAAAAATTTTATGTATATATATATTTTATATATATATATATATATATATATATATATAATTAATATATATATATATAACTTAAAACGAAACTTTTTAAACTAAAGAGCATACCAGTAAATAAAGAAACACGGCTAGCCGCTACTAGAAAAATGAAGCATTATAGGAACACACAATAAATATCACACATACCAAAATAAATTAGTGTTAAAAAAATTATAAAGGCGGGATCTTAGCCAGCTAACCAATGAAGTGGTAGTCCAGCGATTCTCTTTTAGTTTCTGGGAAAGTCGGGCAGATTTCGTTGTGCGGGCGACGTCAGTCTCACTGGGAAGCCCACACACACTTTAATTATTGCTTGGGGTCTGTATGGATAGCTACAATAAACTTCTTTCTGTGAAAGTGATTATACCTTACCCTCCCACGCTACTAGACTGACGTTGGGAAGACGTCTGCTGAAAACCCAAAATCGTTGGACCTGGCTCCGTGTTGTCAGGTGCCTGGTAGACGTAATTAGGGATACGTCTGGAAAAAGGGCGGCTCCAGCTTAAATAGGTGCAGCTGGTACGCGTGACAGTTGTGTCCCCGTGGCCTCTAACCATCTCAGTCTAGAAGGCCTTTTACTAATGCTGCAAGGGCACCATGTTGCAGAGTTGCCTCCAAGCCAAAGTTGTTTAACAAGCGGTTTGGTCTCATCTTCTGGTTTCTTTCCACGGTAAAGACTCCTCCGTCAGAAGGTAACGGAAACCGCCGGGTGATCACGTTCCTCAGGCATCCTCAGACAAGTTTGAGTTCCTGTTCTTCGCCATGTTTCCTAGTAACTTCAGTGTAACGTGTCAGCCTCCTCACCAGCTCATCGAAAAGCGTTTTCTCGTGGTACATCATTGCTCGCTCCAAGGCCCAGTGGGTTCTGCTGCTCCCGCTGTTCTCCTGCAGTGGCTCCTGCTTATCATCTCTTCCCCACACCCTATTGACATGTAACGTCCTAAACTGGAAAGACACTTTTATAACCTGCGCCTCACCTCCATTACCTTTATCATGTAAGCACCACGTTGTAATGTTACGCCCCTACATCACTGTAATGTTAATCATTGTTAATATAGGCACGGTCATTAATCTCTACTATGCCGTTATTATTATTATTAATTGTTGTAATTAATATAATTACAAAAAATCATAACTATAATTACAATAATAATGATAATGAAAATAAGATAACAATTCTTTATGATAATAAATTTTTTATTTGTTTTTTTATTTGTATAATTACAATTTATATTATATATATATATATATAATATAATATATATAATATATATATATATATATATAAAATATATAACTGTAATGATTACAAAATAATTATAATAATAATGAAAATCCTGGATTTTGTTATTATTATTATTATTGTTTTTAATTTACTTCTTTCTATTAATATAATTACCAAAAACATATATTGCAGAAATAATTACAATAATAATAATGATAATTATTATGATATAAGTGTGTGTGTGTTTGTGGGGTGTGGTGTGTGTGGTGTGTGTGTGTGTGTGTGTGTGTGTGTGGTGTGTTGTTGTGTGCGTGCGTGCGTGCGTGCGCGCGCGCGCGTGTGTGTGTATATATTATATTTTATATTATATATATTATATATATATATATATATATATATACCTATATATATCCATTTTATATATTTATAATATATTATTATAATATATATAATATAATATTTTATATTATGAATATATGTATATATATGTATTATATTTGTGTATATATACCCCTATATACATAAATATATGGATATAATATATATAATATATATATATAATATATATATATATATGTATGTATGTAGTATATGTTAGCGAGACAGATTGAGTTACAAAGATCTCACAGCATTGACCCGACAAAATACCCCTTCTCCTATGACTCGCTCTTGAACTACCGTCCCCAGATCGTTCGGGCCTGGAATTCCGTGACAGCCTCAGGCCCGGGCCCGGGAAGGCAAGGTTTGTGGGGAGTCTTGGCGAGAGCAGGGGGCGGGGGAGCAGACCGGAGAGGTGAAAGACCGTGAAAGGAGCAGAGGGAGTTCGGAAAGCCAGAGGACAGGCGGCAGAGCAGACGAATGGATCGGCAGCCCCTTTTTAAACCCTCGTAGTTAAAGGTTCTGAGAAATTTTTGT
>NW_023658529.1:0-23805 GCF_015228065.2 Penaeus monodon | reverse complement strand
ACGGGAAAACACTGACTTTCCATTTTCACAACATGGAAACACTGACATCCGCTTTTTTAGCACGGAAAACACTGACTTTCGCTTTTAAATACTGGAAACATGACATTCGCTTTTAGTACGGGGAAACAGACTTTTTCCGTTCTTAGTAGGAAACACAAATTTCCGCTTTTTAAATGGAAACAGACTTTCCCGTTTTTGAGTACTGGAAACACTGAAAATCCTTTCTTAGTACGGGAAAACACGACTTTCCCTTTTAGTACGGAAACACTAACATCCACTTAGAACACTAAACACGACATCCGTTTTCGGTAGGAAAAAGGCATTCCCTCTTAGCACGGAAACACACTTTCCGTTTTGAGTACTGGAAACACGGCTTTCCGCTTCTTAGCAGGGAAAAAACACTAAAATTCCGTCTTTTGCACTGGAAACACTAAATTTCCCGTTTAGAACACTGGAAACATGACTTTCCATTTCCCAGAACACTGGAAACATGACTTTCCCATTTTAAAAAACAGGAAACAGACTTTCCATTTCAGAAAACTGGAAACACTGACATCCGCTTTCAGAACACTGAAAACACTGACTTTCCATTTTGTTTTTGCCAAAGCCGTTTCCCACTTTTTTACAGTGTTAGTGCTTTCTTTTTCATACATCGTTTTTAATTCGTTTGGTCTGTCCCCTTTTACTTAAGCTCAAGTTCACTTGGGGGAGAAAAGGGGAAACCCCCGAACTTTTTAACCCAATTTATTAACACAGAATATGCCTTATTAACCCTCCTCTAAAGAGCGTGACCAAAAAACTCACAACATATAAATGATGTAAGAGACAGCAGAAGACGCGGCAGACGAAGACAGGGGCAGCAGCAGGCAGCAGCGGCCAACGGGCAGGGCAGGGGCCAAAAGGGAGGGCAGACTATTTTGGGGGCAGTTTGATCCCGTATAAAATCTCATTAAATATTGATTAAATCACCCCCCTTCACTTACGTCATTTTATTTATTTCCTTACTTTACAAAAAACAGCTTTTAATGTGAAATAAACCCCTTACGGGGCCCGGTGTCTCTCAGCAAAATCCCCCCCGGAGGGCCACAAGTAGTTCCCCTGTCCAGGCCGATAGGGGTGTGTTTCAGGGAATACCCCCCCCCTCGTTCCCTGTAAAATTACTGATTTTTTAACATTTTTCCATTTTTATGTTAAATTTTCTCTTCCCCCACCTTATGCTTATCGCTTTTTTCCTCTGTTATCTTGTGTGGCCCCTATCTTTATTAAAAAAAGGGGCACGAGCCCTACATAAACCTATTTTTGCTAATTCAAATTTTAAAAAATTTTGAATTAATAATGAATAATAGACAAAAATAAAAATAATATATAGTGTGGCTTTCTTATAAGAGTTAACAAAAAAGAATCTCCGTTATTTTAGAAGTGGACATCGAGCAGCTGAAGAAAAAGGACCCCCCCCCTTTCCCCTCCTCCCTCTCCCGCGGGAACGGTCCTTATTGGACGTTTCAGAGAGAAGGGGGGATGGGGCCCGGCAAGGGTGGCGGACGGGGGCAGCGGGGGGGCCCGAGCAACGAAAAGAGAGTACCATGATCTCCGGGTGGGGGTTTTTGCAGGGCGTATTAAAGGATGCCCCGCGCCGGTCCCATGAAATTTGGGCCCTCGGTTTTTGCGTTACCAGAGGTGAGGCCCCCCATTGTTGAGCCCATGCTATGGCTTGCAGTAGTTGTCCCCTCTAGCCTACTCTTTCCTATACGAATTTTCGGATTAGGAAACTCTGTGCCCCCTTTGGTAAAATGGCCCCCATTTCGGGGCGGTGGGACGGGGGCAGACCTTCCCTCCCGCAGGGGAGGGTAGTGGGGGGGCCTTTAAAAGGCCCCTTACGGTGTGCTAGATTTCCCATTTTTTTGCTGGGGGACTGGTTGGCAGACCATCTGTGACGACTCTTTTTCTTTGAATGGGGCGATAGGCAGGTAGAGCCCCTTGTCAGGCCTTCACCCAGTTCTTTTAATAGCAGCTGTGACAGAACATCAATTTCCCCGTCCGTGATAGGAAGTCCTGGAAAAAAGTAGTTTTTCTCCCTCACGTGATGAAATGGCTGTGGTGGTATTTCAGAGTGATGGGGGAATTTTGGGAAAAGGGTAAGGCCCCCTTCTTCACTGAGGGAAATTTGGGGTTTTTCAGAGAGAAGGGGTTTCACGTTAACCCCTTGCCAAAAAACTGCCTGGAAAAAAGTTAGCTCCTCTCCCTACTTGAGAAAACAGCTGTGGTGGTTTTTTTCGGGGGGGACAAAGGAGTTTTACTGGAAAAAGGTACGGGACCCCCTCTTCACGAGGTGAAAAACCTTTGGTTTTTCGAGAGAAGGGGGATTCACTTAAAAACCGCTGCCATGAAACTCCTGGAAAAATTTTAAATTTCTCTCCCTCATGTGAAAAGGGCTGGGGCCGGGCCCTTTTTCAGGGGGAGAGGAACTGACAGGAAAGGTGCAGGACCCCCTCTTCTCCATGGGGGAAAAAACCCTTTTGGCGTTTCAGAGAAAAGAGGGTTTCACTTTGAAAAAGAGTAAGGTCCTCTCTGGGAATGGAGGGGAATGCCGGGAAAAAAAGTAAAAAGACCCCCCTCCTGGGGGAGGAGCAAAAAGGTCCCACCAATGATTTCGTGGGTGGAAGGAATCCCTCGGGGATATCCCAGAGGTTGACACCTCCCCCACGGTTTGCCGGCGGGGACCTTGTGAGGGGGAGAGGGAGTCCGGGGGTTTGGGAGCGATGCGGCAGAGTCGCCCTGGGCTAGAAACACACCTCTTTGGCCTCTATTTGGAAAGACAGGGGGCCGGACCGGGCCGGAGGAAATGGGGTCCCCTCGGGAGGTAGGGTCAAGCAGTCTGCTCCCGTGGTACCTACCCCGTAGGCTAATTGGTAGTTTTCCCCCATACCCTGTTGGTTAGACAGGTTTAACCCAGCTTCCTTTTGGACTCCTGGTGGGGGGGGGTGAGTGGATAAATCATGCCAAGTAAGGAAAACCAAAACAAAAATCCCCACGACAGACGAATTGTTGAGCCCCGTGAAAGGGCCCCGACCACGGCAGCCCCCCTGAACCTTTACGGCCCGGGGGGCAAAAGAAAACCCGAGCACGGGATGACACGTATCCGCTGCCAAGATGGGGACAAGACAAAAAAAAGCAGTAAAAAACATGTTGTCCCCCAGACGTCCGAAGATGGACTTCGTGTGGCCCCCAGGCAGCACCCAGACCGGAAGGCCCTGAAACTCCCAGACGACCCCAGACTGAACAGGAGCCCCCAGCTGAACCAGCCGAAAAGTGGTGCCCCCAGAGAAGCCCCAAAGCGAAAGGGGGGACCAAAAAACGGCCCGGGGCCCGGTACCGATCTGATGGGAGTCTGGACCCCCCAAGGCTTTTCCCGAAATTTTAAGGCCCCTTTAAAACCCCGAAGGTTTCGACAATGCCTACCAAAGGGTCAGGGCTTTGGGAGAGCCAGCGAAAAATCGGCTGCGATCCGGTTGCGCGAGATCAGGGCATGACCTAACCCCAAAGATCAGGCCACCCTTTTTTTCCGCGGAAAAAAGGAGAAAAGGGGGAGGAAAGTGAGTTCTCGCAAAATCCGAGGAAAAGAGGGTCAAGAGGGTGACTGGCTTTCAGCTTAGATGTGGAAGTGATAAAATCACACCCACAGGTCTTGGGGGTTTTCCCGTTTGTCGAAGGGGAAGACTCCAACCGGGAAGCCCTGGAAAACCAAAAAGGGTACCCCAAGCTCTCCCCTGATTGGGTAAGGAGACCACACTACGCACTATGTGCCTGAACCACGGGGGTTTTTCAAGTGCCAAAGTAGGCACCACCAGGCAACGCAAGCCAAGCCAAAATGGGGTTGAAAAGGCACACAACCCCGAGGTGTGCATAAGGAAAAAAGAAGAAAAAAAGGGGACACAACACCCCAAAGTCCTAACGTGCCAAGGGGCACACGCTGGACCCGGTTTGCCTGTCGGAAAGAGGGGCCCCCTCAAAGGGCAAGAGGTTGAAAGAAGCGACCAGATGTCCTGCCCCCCCCGGCACTAGTCTGGGGGGAAAAAAGCGAAAGGCTTCCCGCCCTCCTAAGAGGAAGGAAGCTCCCCCCCAGCCAAACCCGGAATCCCGACAAACAGGAGTTCCCCCAAGTAAAACAAGTGGAGGAACCACAGGAAAAAAGGGGTCCACAGCACCCAAACGGTCCCCCCAGATCAGAGACAATTTTCGCGGGGGGGACATGCGACCCTATCTCTGCGTAGTCACAGCAGGGGCAGTACCTGTCCAGGCCCAAGGAAGAGGCGGATACGGCGCGACATCGCCATGACGGGGCATTCAAAAAGGGCATCGCAAGCATAAAGGGAAGGAAGAAGGAGAGGGCCCGATCGCCCCAACCCTCCCCCACCCAGGTCGAGACTCCCCCCCATTAACCCAGGCATGCCCACGGGAGAGCCTTGCAGGCAGCCCCCCCCAGGCGAGCCAGCCAGGCTGATTCAGGCCCCAAAACCGAATCAGAAGAAACGAGCCGCCCGAAGGCCAGCCCAAAAGAAACAGCCTGGCCCCCGGAAAAAAAGCCAAAAGTCAAGTCGGTACCAAAGGTTTCACAGTGGAGCCCGGGAAACCCGACAGGGCCCAAGGAGGACCCCAAGCAGTGAGGATCTCAAATGAGGGGCAGACTTGATGCAATCGAAACGACGGTTCGAGAAATATAATTTGAACATCATGGCACGCAATTAAGATTCTGCAGGGAACATTGTGGCTTTCCTCAAGAGTGCCATCCTCCCCGCAATAGTCGTCAAGGGGCACTGAATCGCAGTCCAGGACAATATCAGGAAGCGTTCCCCGGGTATCGTTACGCGCGCCCCATTCGATGGGAAAAGAGGCCGATGCCTGGTCAAAGAAACAATTTATGCACCGAATAGCGTGCACCGCCTGGGAGAAGAGTTGAATTCTTGCCGTCGAGATTCAAGGCCGGGGGGCCCCGAAATTGTACAAGTTACAGCCGGCCCACGTGTAGCTTAACATCAGCCAGGATGTGTTTTCAGCACACGACCCAGGATCATAGGGGGGGGGACTTCAAGCAACCCCCCCATCCTGGGTCCCTGCAGGGGATGAGCGGTGGCTACAATAGCCAACGTGCTTGAGAATCCCCCAGACGCTCTCCTAACAGCCAGGAGCCAAAGCATGTCAGAGGGGGGTCCCAGACCTCACCCGGCACTGCGGGCTCTGGGGGAGAGGATTGGTGGGGCGAGAGACCGTCACTAGGAACATTTGGGCCTTAAAATACCCCAGGATAGTGGCCCCCGCCCAAATACCACGACCGAACCAAAATGGAAAACAGACAAGGCCAAAAGGCAGGGTTCCAACGCCTGGCCCCCGTCTGAGAAGCAATGAACCCACACAAAACGAAAAGGGAAAGGGTACAAACCAGACTGTAAAGCCCTTGGAGGGAGCCTCAGGGAAAAACCCAAAAACCCGGGCCGGGGGCTAGAGTCAAAAGACGCTGGTACTTCAAGACGAGATCAGGGAGGTCAACCACAGAGTAAATATGTGCCGAAAACATTTCGAAGGGAAAGACCCGAAACCTAGCCCCCAAGGGAGGCTGTCAGGGATGCCCAAAGGAAAAAAGCCCGCAGGGAGGGAGGAAAAAATGGTGGAATGGTGGGTCCTTGATACCATACACCCCCTCAGGCTATGGCAACGGGGGCAAGCGAGCACCAGGCTCAGCCCCAGAGCACGCACCCCGACCCCAGTCAGAGGGCCAACAGAATGGGGTCTAGTTTTGGAGAAAAGGAGGAATGCCAGCCCAATGAGGGAAGACAAGAACGCCTACAACCAGACAGATTTCTACATCAGAGAAAGGCAGCCCAACCGATAATCAGACGTTATCTTTTTTTGAGGGAAACAAGAGATGATATAAAGCCAGTTGCAAAAAAGCCCCGGATTGAGGGTCTCGTACCCCATCATTTCCCACCCGGGACCGGGAGGGAGCTTTACCCGCAACTCATCAACAAAATCCTAGGAAACTTCCCTCTACCCAGAGTTTGGAAAAGGGTACCATAGTTTCCCCTCCTAAACCAAAAGGGGCCGGGGAAGTACCCCCCATTTTCTCCCAGCTGTCTGGGCCAAGGGTGCGAGAGGGGTACGAACCGGGTTCCGAGGAAAAGGGACCCCACACGAAACCCCCACGGGTACACCAGGGCATGAGCACAGGCACAGCATAGCCACGCTCTGAGCACAATAAGCACGGGACATCGTGGCAAAATTTTTTGACCGGGGAAGGTTTGAACGGCAACCTTTGCAATCGGAGAGCCGACCCAAAAAGGAATCTCACCCCTACCATACGGGCTTTTTCCTTGCGCTCTTTACATTACTCCTATATATATAAATTATAAAGGGTATATAATTTTTAAAAATATATATTAGATAAATATAAGATTATAGATATAATATATGGGAGAATATATATATATATAATATAGAATATATATTATATTTTATAATATATATACTATAAAAAAAAAATATAATAATAATATATATTTAAAATTTTAAAATAAAATTATAATTTTAATAATAAATATTATATAAATATATATAATATATTAAAAAAAGAATATATGAAATATATATTTATATAAAATATATAATATAAAATATATATATAATAAATCTTTTTTTTATAAAATATATTTTCATTTTTTTATTAAATATATATATAATATAATAAAATTTTTTATATATAATAATTATATATGTTATAATATAAAAATTTGTGCGCGCGCGTGGTTGGTGGTATCAAATCAAAAACACCAACAACACCCACACCACACACACACACACACACACAACACATATATATAATATATAAAATAATAAATATATAATATATAATAATATATTTTAATAAATTATATATATATAAAAATAATTTATCCTTTAAATACAAACAAACACACACACCACACACACACACACACACACACACAAACCACACCAACACACACACAATACAACAACAACCACACAACAAATATATATAATATATATATATTATAATTTTATTAAAATATATATATATATATATAATGTATATATGTATATGGTTTTTGTGTGTGTGTTGTGGTATTTTTAATATAACTTTTTAACATATATATATCTTAAATATCATTATAGGTTTTAAGAAGGTTCAAATTTACTTTTCTTAGGTTATAAGGTTTCATGAAGTTCAGTGGTAATATAGATACTAATATCAATTTAGATCTCACAAGTTCATGGTAAACAATTTTGAGAAAAAGAAAAGAGTAAACAAAAAAACAAGAACTTTTATATCAAATTTTGTTTCCATGATATGGGTGCACCCGCCCGAATACAAAAAAATTTTGGTTAACCGGATTCCACAAAAACAAAACACAAAACAACACAACACACACACACACACACACACACAACACACACAGTCTCAATATAGTATTAAATAACATACAATGTATAATTATAATAAATAAATATATATATAATATAATATTTTAAAATATATAAAAATATAATTTTTAAATTAAAATAAATATATACACTATACATTAAATATGTTGTGTCTCTGGTTATTTAGGTTTGATTTACGAGGATGTTTTAGCAAAAAATTTAGAAAGGGCACAGAAGGGCGATAAGCAGGGGGTTTTCCCGGCGAATCTCCTTGATTTTCTTTTTGTAGCCGCTCAAAACGCCGACACTTATATAAACAGATAAGGTTTTCGGGTTTTAAGAAATATTTTTGTTTTACGGGCCTTGGGAGGGACAGCCCACGATAAGGGAGATAAGAAGAGAAAAAGTAGATGAAGATGAGGTCCGCGATCGAAAAAACCAAACAGCGGCACTCTTTCGTGCGTTTCGGAGGCGCTAAAAGCCCCTTTCTGCTCTCGCTTTTGTGGGGGCCGGGCCCGTTGGGGCCCGGTAAGCGCGCTCAACTTTTCCCCAAATAGTAGACGGTTTAGACCATTCAGTGATCTGTGTGGCGTGAAAGGTACATACATGGATACAACATAGAACGTATACGTAAAAATATACACACAGCACAACCACACACACCACCAAACCCACACACACACCCACACACACACACACCACCCACCCCACACCCACCACACACACACACAAAATAAAATTTCTAATTTAATATATATAAATATAATATATATATAGATTAAAATATAAAAAAAGGGGATATACACAATACCCCAAACAACATATACGGGGATGTATAAACATTAATAATATTATACAACAAAAACAAACATATAAATGTATTATATACTTTAAATAACAAAAAAAATTTTTAAATAAAATAAATAATATAATATATACACAATATGATACACTACATAAATAAATATATATAAACATACAAACACACACACACCCCAAAACACACCACACACACACACACACACCAACACACACCCAAACCACACACACACACACACAAACCAACACACAGACACACCCCCAAATATAACAAAAAAAATATTTTATATTATATATATTATAATTATATATATTTTTTTTTTTTTTTTTTTTTTTTTTTTTTTTTTTTTTTTTTTTTTTCAAGAGCCATGCCTACGGGGACTTTGGTGATCGGTTTTCCCCATTTTTTTTGGCAATTTGACGGGGGTTTCCCCTTTGCCCGCCCGGGTTTTTTTCTTGTCGAGTCACCACTCTATTTACCGGGTTGAGCCCGGCATGATTTGGGCTAAATCCCCACCCAGTGGCTGGTAGGAAACGAGGGAAGTTCCTTGCCAAAGGAACAACGCACCGGGGGGGCCAAACCCCGAATTCAGTTTGCCGTCTGACGTCTGAGTCCGAGTTAAACCCACTCGGCCCCCGCGGCTATGTCTAAAAGGGCGGGGGCGACAGGAACCATGATTTCTGGCAATTTAGAGCGGGGGTTTTCCCGTTCCCTTTCGCCGGTTTTTTTTATCGAGTCCCCCATCTTTTTTTACCGGTTCGGGACCCCCATGGCAGGTAGGCAACGAGGGAATTTCCTTTGCCCAAGGGAAAACGGCCGGCCGGGACTCGGCCCCGAATAGATTTCCGTGTGACCTGAGTCTGATGTCAAACCCCCCCCGGCCCCCGCGGCCATATATATATATATAATATAAATATAATTAATAAATATATATATAAATAATTTATATATATATATATATATATACAATATATATTTTATGTCAAGGGCCCCGGGGGGCCGAATAGTAGAGGTGGGTCAAGACTTAAGACGGCAATTGAATTCGAGGGTTCGAGTCACCCCCCACCGCGTTGTTCCTTGGGGGAAGGAACTTTACCTGATTGCCCACCTAGCCACTGGGTGGCCAAAACCCGCCCCAAGTCAAGGCTGGACCCAAACCCCGGAAAAAAAGAGAGAAGATTTCCTAAAAGGTACCCCCGGCACTCTCGTGGAAAAGGAAAATGGGGACCCACACGTACTCCCCAAGAGCATCACAAAAGAAAAACAATTTAAAATTTTATGCGGACACGGCGGCTCAGCATGAACCTAGTTAAAAAAAAGAATATATAATTATAAATATATAAATATAATAATATTAATATAAATAATATATATATTAATTACACACACACAACACACAACACACAAATATATATATTATATAATAATATAATATATAATATATATTTTATAATCTATATAAAGAATATATATAATATATATATATAAAAATAAATATAATATATATTTTATATATATAATGATGTATGTATGTAGGTATACTAAATAAAATTTACTATAGATACTGCAACATATGTCAATTATAATGTAAGTATGTGGTTCATATATCCTATCATTATGAATAATATTTTATAATATATATAAAATAATATATATATAAAATATATATAATTATATAATTATATTTATAATATTTTTATAATAATAAAATATAATTATGAAGCAAAATGAGTATTTTATCATCTTATCATATATATATTTTTAAAATATATTATATATAAATATAAATTTAAATATACATTATAATATTAATAAAATATAATATATAAATATAATAAATAATAATATATAAAAGCATATAATACATACATACAATATATAAAAATAATAAGAAATATATTATATATATATAAAATATACATAATATATATAATAATATAATATATATATATTATATATATATAATATTAATATATATATGTGTGTGTGTGTGTTGTGGTATAGCATATATACAATAATATATATATATTAATAAATTTTAATTATATAAAAATTAATAAAATATTATTTTAAAATTATATATACAAAATATATATTTATATATATATACATAATGTAGTAATCTACTATCACTGTGTGTGTGGTTTGGTGTGTGAGGGTGTGTGGTTTTGTGTGTGTTGTGTGTTGTGTTTATATAGTGTATGCAAAGGGTTTTTGGGATATATGTGTGGTTCATATGTGTGTGTGAAATGGTAAAAAATTTTGCGCGTAGACATGTTTTTTTATAAAGAGGGTCGTTGGGATCTCATTACATTACGTCATTTGGCGATTTTTTTTTTTAAAAAAAGGAAAATTTTCATGAGGGCGTAGACGTAGAAATTCATATTTGAAATCTTTTACAAATTTAAAGAAGATTTAAGCAGGCAACAGAGTGTTTTATGATATCAGTGCCCAGTGCCAACCGGTACAATTTTAGAAAAAGAAAACCCCCCGATAATTTTACAGGCAGCGATCAATGTGACAAAGGATAAAAAGGGGAAAATTTAAAAAGCAAATTAGATAAAATACAGCTTGTTAATAGTACAAAGGGATCCACTTGGTATATTATTAAAAACCAACAGCCCCTTTTGGATAGGACTAGGCTATGTGACGCCCGTCCCGGGCCCCTGTTGGGTAATGTATCATACGAACAGGGGGGCGACAACCAAGTCCCCCCCATTATGGGCTAGGGAGGCCCAGGGGCTTCGGGTCGGATAGGAAATTTAAGAGCTCGGTCCGTAGACATTTAAAGGAAACGCAGGAAGGGGGGGGGTAAGTGTGCTCAGAGGGGTGATCTTTGCTCCATCGACGAGCTTGAATCTATTTCATCTATCATATTATATTTCTAAATCTATATAGTATATGAATAGTATGTACATATTAGGGTGGGGGCAACAAATCACACACACACACAACACCCCACACCACACACCACACACACACACACACACACACACACACACACACCCCCCCCAAAACACAACAAATATAAAAAAATAAATATATTAATATATAATGTTTATAACTGTGTGTGGGTGGTGGGTGTGTGGTGGGGGTTGGTGTGTGGGTGGGGTGTGGTGTGTGTGTGTGTTGGGGTGCATTTTGGCGCACACGCCAACTATGTAATACTATGGACTAACATATATAGTGTATAGTAGATTAGATATAGATGATAACAGATAAATTTAAGCATGTCGAGGAGCAAAGAGTCAGCCCCCGTGAGCACACTTACCCCCGCCCCTTTTCTGCGGGTTTTCCCTTTAAGTCGTACGGGCCCAGCTTTCAAAGTTTCGATCCGACGCCCGAAGCCCCTGGGCCTCCCTGGGCCACTAAGAGGGGGGACTTGGGGTAAGGGGCCTCCGTTCTGAGATAATTTCCCCGAACAGGGGCACCGGGGCGGACTTCACATAGCCCTGTCCCCATCCAAAGGGGCTGTTGGTTTTAAGAAAAGAGCCCAAAAGGGGTCCGTTAGAATATAAAAGCATGTAGGTTTATCTAATTTTTCTTTTTAAAAATTCCCTATTTTTCCTCTTTTCACAGGGGTAGGCCTGGAAAAAGTTACGGTGGGTTTCTTTTTCTAAATTTTACGAGTTGGACACTGGACAGCGAATCATAAAGACTCTGTTGCCGACTTAAATCTTGTTTAATAGTTTTTAAAATGATTCAAAGATGAATTTACGTCTACGCCCTCATGAAATTACCCTTTTTAAAAAAAAATATCGCCCAAACGCCCTAAGTAATGAGATCCACAACGACCATCTTTTATAGAAAAAGAACAGTCTACAGCGGAATAGTTGAACATATGCACACACAATGAAAACACAATATATCCCCAAAACCCCCCATATATGATACACATTAAAACCACACACAAACCACCCACACACACACACACACTACACACACACACAAACCACCCCCCACAGATAGATAGATAGATATACATAAATATGATTATAATAAAATATAATATGGGTATATATATATAATTATATAAAAATAATATATATAATTATTATATAAATATATAAAAAATGTTATATGCAATACCACACACAAACCCCCACACACATATAAATTTGATATAATAATAATAATATATATATATATATATATAAATATATAGATATTGTATTTAAAATAATAATATAATAAATATATTAAAATGTATAAAAATAGTATGTTGTAGGTATGCTTATATATAATATTTTTATATAATATATATATATAATTAAAATATATATATTAATATAAATGATATATATTATATAATATATATATATAAAATATATAATATATATATAAGATAGAGATAGAAGATATACAACATTTGCAAGCATAAATAATAAAATATATATATATATATATATATAAGAATATATATATATATAAAAATTTTAATTAAAATTATTATATTTTAATATTATATATATATAATACATAATATAAAGATATATAGACACAATACATATAAGTATATAGGGTAATAGTGCATGATCATATGTATATATAATTTAGTAACATAAACATACATACATTAAAATATAAATATTATTAATATAATAATATATATAATTATAATATATTACGTATATATAATAATATATATAAATATTAAAAAATATAAATATATATAATAATATGTGGGTTTGGTGTTGGTGGTGTAATATAAATTTTTTTTTAATAAAATTATATAATAAAATATATATATTATAAAATTATATATATATAATATATATTTTCTTTAACGGTAGTTCAGTCTGACCCCCGGGTGGTCACAGCATGATACTTAAGTAGTTTCATTTTGTGAGGCTCTTGGAGTGAGTAGTGGTGGGCCCAGTTCCTTTCCACGGAGAGTCCCGGGTGGTCCCTTTTAGGAATCATTCTCTTTTTTACCGGGCTGGGCCCAGCATTTGCTTGGGCGGCTTGGCCCCCCCCGGGCTAGGTAGGAAATAAAGGGTGAAGTTCCCCGCCCAAAAGGGAAAAACGCGGTGGGGCCCCCTGACTCGAACCCCGAATTCAGTTGCCCCGTTTCAGTCTTGAGTCCGACGCTCTAACTATTCGGCCACCGCGGCCTGAATTATATTAAAATGTAATAATAATATATAATATGTTTAAAATTTTAAAATATAATATAAAATATTTTTTTTTAAATATAAATTAAAAATTTAAAAGGGGGCCCCGGTGGGGGGGGGGTTGAGCCCCTGATGAAAGTTGAGTCCCGTCTCACGGGGGCCGTTGTCCTTGGAAAACTTCACCCGCCCCGGGGGGCCGAAACGGGAAAATAGAAGGTGACCGAAAAAAACGGGGGCGGGCCCGGAAACCCCCCCAAAGGGGAAAAAATCGGGAACCGACCCCCTTTTTAAAACATGGCCCGGGGCCGTTTTAAAAAAAGGTAAAAAAAAGGGCAAAGGGGTTAATTTTTTTCCCGGGGGAAGGCTCCCTGTTTGCCCCTAGCCCGGGGGGCACACCCAATAGTCCGGCTCAGCCGGAAAGGTGGGCTGAAAGGAAAACCCGGGGGGAGGGGCCCGGCCCCCCTTCCAAAAATTGGTCCAAACCCCGCGAACGGCTCTTTAAAAAAAAAAAAAAAAAAAAAAAAAAAAAAAAAAAAAAATTTTTTAAAATTTTTTTAAAAAAAATTTAATTTGGTTTGGTTTTGGGGGTTTTTGGGTTTTTTTTTGTTGTGGTGGGGTTTGGGGGGTTTGGGGTTTGTGGGTTTTTTGGGGGGGGGGGGGTTTTTTTTTTTGTTTTTGGTTTTTTTTTTCTTTTTTTTTTTTTTTAAAAAAAAAAAAAAAAAAAAAAAAATTTTTTTATTAAATATTATTATATTAAAAATAATGTTTGTTTGGGGTGTTTGGGTTTTTTTTTTTTTTTTTTTTTTTTTGTTTTTTTTTTTTATGTGTGGGGTGTTTTTTTGGGGGGGGGGTTTGGGGTTGGTTGTGTTTTTTTTTTTTTTTTTTTGGTTTTTGAAATTTTTTATTATAAGTTTTGTATTATAAATGTTTGTTAACCCCAAAAAATTTGAAAGGTACATTTAAAAAATTTTATATTAAAAAAAAGTGGGGTTTTAAAAAAGGCCGGGAGGGGGGGGGGGGATGTGTGGGGAAAAATTTGGGGGGTTTGTTTGGTTGGGGCTGTGTTTTTTGGGGCATTTTTTTTGGGACTTCCCCTGCCAGGACCTAAACCCCAAATTTAAAAAAAAACCTTTTTAAAAGGTTGGCGTTGGGGGTGGGGAAAGCGGCAAAAAAAAAAAAAAAAAAAAAAAAAAAATTAATAATATATTTTAATAATATATAATAATATTTTGTGTGTGTATAGGGTGTGTTGGTTGGTGTGTTTGTGGGGTGTGTGTGTGTGTGTTGGTGTGTGTTGTGTGTGTGGGGTGTGTGTGTGTGTTTTTGTGTGGTGTGTGTGGTGTATGTTTATTAATGTTTTAGATGTTGTGTATGCAATAGTGATATAATATAATATATATAATATATATATATATAATATATAAAGTATAAATATGTTTATAACAATTAATTATATGTTTTTGTATTAAAATATATATGTATATGTAAAACATACATGATATGTATTTGTGTTATGGGTAACATTTATATATTAATAATAATTAAATATAATTTAAAATATATAAATTAATATATGTAAATTATGTGTGTGGGTGTGGTGTGTTGGGTGTGTGTGGGTGTGGTGTTGGTGTGTGTGTGTGTGGTGTGTGTGTTGTGGGGTGTTGGGGGTGTGCATGTTGTATATTATAAAGTATACTGTATTATATGTACCCATGTTGACCTACACGGCCACAGATCTATGAATGGTACATAAACCCGTCTATTTTGGAGAAAAAAGCTGAGCGCGTTTACCGGCCGCAGCAGGCCGGCCCGACGAGAGCAGCGAGAGCTAGAAGGACTTATGTCGCCTACAAAAGCGCACGAAAGATGACGTGGTTTGTTTTCGCCGCTGCCCCTAGTTTTCATCTACTGTTTCTTTCATCCCCCTTATCAGGGGACGTCACTGCCAAGGCCCACGTAAACACAAATATTCGAACCAGAAAACCTTTTTGTTTATATAAGGTCGGCGTTTGAGCGGTAGAAAGTAATAGAGAGAATATCGCCTAAAACCCCTCTGTTACGCCCTTCTGGCCCCTTTTATCATATTTTGCTGAAACATCATCGCAATCAAACACTAAATAACACAAGAAAACAAACATATGAGTATTTGTGTATATATAATATATATATATATAATATATATATATTATATATTATATATATATATATAAAAATAAATATTTTTATTATATATACATATGTATGATATTTTAAAAACATAGAGGGACTGTGGGTTGTTGTGGGGTGTGTGTGTGTGTGTGTGTGGTTGTATTGGTTGTTGTTTGTGGGGAATGCCTGGTATAAAAGCAGAAATTTTGTATTCCCGAGTGCAGCCATAAGTCAAAGGGGAAAATTAAGGTTTAGAAAGTTCTTTTATTTTTTTTCTCTATTCTGTTCTGCGAAATTTTACATGAACTGTGAGATCTGAAATTGATTTTATGTGAATCATATTACACGAACTTACTAGTAACCAAAACCCAAAAGACAAGTAGAATATGAAACCCCATCATAACCATATATAAATTAGTAAAGAATATATATGTTTATAAAGTTTAAAATTAAAATACACACACACAAACACACACAAAACAATATACATATAAAATAAAGATATAATAATATAAATATAATATAAATATATATAAATATATATATTGTGTGGGGGTGTGTGTGTTGTGGGGTGTGGGGTTGTGTGTGTTGTGGGGGGTGTGTGTTGTGGTGGTGTGTGGGGGGTTTGTAATATAAATAATATAAAAAAGATATAATATATATTATAAATATATATATATATAATTAATTATTTTGTATAAAATAATATATATATATATAAAATATATAGTGGTGTGTTGTGTGGTGTGTTGTGTGGTGGGTGTGGGTGTGTGTGTTTGTATATATAAAGAACCACAACACAACGCGCGGCAAAAATAATTAATAAAATAAATATATAAAATAAGATATATAAATAAATATAATAAATAATATACAATGATATAATTTTACACACACAAACAGATAAAAATTGATATTTTAATAATAAAATATATAATATTATTATAAAAAAAAATTTATAAAATATATATTAATATAATAATATAATTTTTATAAATTATTTTAAAAAAATTAATAAAAAATAAATATAATATATATATATATAATATATTAATATATATATAATATATATAAATATTAAAAATTAAAATATATAAGGGATAGAGTAAGGGGCCCCAAAGGAAAAGCCCCCCGTAGGATGAGCGGATGAGATTCCTTTTGGGATCAGGTCCCCAAATTTGCAAGGGATTTCCCAGTTAAAAAACCTTCCGGGTAAAGGAATATTGCACAGATCCCCGTGCTTTTTGTGTCAAGAGCGGGGCTTGCGTGCGCTTTTCATGCCCCGGTGACCGTGGAGGTGTTGTGTGGGGCCCCTTTTTATCGGAACGGTCATCCCACCCCTTCGGCAGTTTGGGCCAGACGCGAGGAGAGAGATGGGGGGGGATTCCCCGGCTTTTTTGGGTTTTTGGGGGAGGGGGAAACTAGGGTTTAGCCCTCTTCCAACCGGGGGTAGAGGGGGAATTTTCCTAGGATGTTGATGAGTTGAGGAAGAAAAGCTCACCTAGGTCCCAGGGGGGAAAAGAGGGGGTACGAGATCCCGTCAGACCCCGGGCTGTTTTGAAACTGGTTATATGATCCTTATTTCCCCTCAGAGAAAATAACGTCTAGTTATCGGGTTGGTGCCTTCTTAGTGAGCAAGTCTGTTGGTTGTAGGGTTTGTTTTGCCCGTTCGGCGGCCCGGCGTCACTCGTTCTCGAGAGAACTAGAGCGCCGGTTTTTGGCCTCGACTGGGGTGTGGTGCGGCATCTCGGGGTGAGCGGTGGGGCTCGTTTTGCCCCGTGCCATAGCCTGAAGGGTGGTAGGGTGACGAAGGACTCACCCCATTCCAGCCACTTTTCCTGCCTATTTGGGCTTTCTTGCACCCCCGACAGCCTCCTTGGGGGGGGTGGGTTGTGGGGGGTTTTTTCCCTTTGGAAATTTTTTCGGAAATTTACTTGTTTTTGACCTCCTGATCTCGTCTTTGAAGTACCAGGGTCTTTTGACTCCAGCCCCGGGCCGAGTTTGGGTTAGGTCAGTGAGGCTGCCCAGAAATGGCTTTTTAAAAGGGTTGTAGCACTTCCCTTTTTCGCTTTGTGGGGATTGCTTCTCAGACAGGGGCCAAGGCGTTTGGAACCCTCCCAGTGGCCTTTTTGTTTTCCATTTGGTTTCGGTCGTGGTATTTCGGCTGGGCCACTATCATGAGGGTAGTATAGTCCCAAAGGTCATGTGAGGGTTTCCACGACACCCCAGCCAATCTCCCCACCAAGCGCAGTGGCCAGGGGAGGCTGGGACCCCCCCTTTTGACATGCTTTGGCCCCGGCTTTTGAGGAGACGATTCGGGAATGCTCAAGCACTTTTGGCTATTGATAGCCAGGCTCGGGTCCCCTGCGGGGAGCCAGGATGGGTGGTGTGCATTGAAGTTCCCCTAGCACCGGCTTGTGCTGCAAAAGGGCACATCCCCGGCTGAGTCAAGCTACTACAGTGTGGCCGGTGAACATTGTAAAATTTCAGGGCCCCCCGGCCTTTGAATCTCGAGGGAAAAGAGATCAAACTTCCACAGTGCGGTGCATGGGGTATACGGTGCAGGAATTTTTTTGACCAGGTCATCACCCTTTTTTCCCCATCAAATGGGCAGCGCGTGGGAATGATCCCCGGAGAAGCGAAAGTTCGCTGATAAGTGTCCGGAGCATGACGATGTCAGTCCCCTTGATCGCACTATTCTGGGGATGGCACCTGGGAGAAGCCAAGATTTTCCCACTGGAATACTTAGTTTGCGTCCCATGTTTACTAATGATAGTTTCATCAGAGACATCCGTTTTGGGATGGGGAGTCAGAGTCTGACAACTCCCTTGTGAGATCCCTGCTGAGGGGGCTCCTTCGGCTGTCAGGCACCCGGTCCACGTGAAGAGCCTTTGGTAGCTTGCTTTAGTGTTGGGTTTTTCTTGGCCAGGGTTTTGGCATTGGTGGCCTTTCCGGGAGGGTCAGCTTTTTTGATTCGGCTTTGGGCACTGAAAGCCGGCGGGTTGCCTGTGGGGCATAGCCTGGAAGGGCCGCCTTTGGGGGATACCTGGTTGAAGGGGGAGGGGAGCTCGCCTGGGGTGAGGGGGAGGATTGGGTGATCGGCCCTCCTTCTTTCCCTTCCCTTTTTTGCTTCATAGTCTGTTGAAAGTGTCATGGCGATGTCGATGCCGTATCCCCCTCTTTCCTTTTGGGCCGGACAAGGATTGCCATGTTTGGGCTACAGCAGAGTCAGGATCGACATGTCCCCCCCCGTCGAAGAAAGTCTTGGATCTGGGAGGGGCCGTGTGGGCTTTGGAACCTTTTTTCCTGGGTTCCTCGCATGTTTTTTTGGGGGAAATCCTGTTTGCGGAGATCTCCCCTTTCGGCTGGGGGAGTCTTCCCCCTAGGGGGTCGGGAAGCCTTTTCGTTTTTTTTCCTCCCCAGACGAGGGCCGGGGGGGGGGAACAGTGGTCGTTTTTAGCAACCTTTGGGGTTGAGGGCCGCCCTTCTGACAGACAACCGGTCCAGGGTGATGCCTCTTGGCACAGTTAGGACATTTTGGGTGTTTTGCCTTTTTTTCTTCTTTTTTAAAGCCCCTTTAGCCACCTGGTGTGGGCCTTGCTACAGACACCATTTTGGCTGGTGTGCAGTTTGCCTGGGGGTGCCTTTTTTGGCCTTGAAACACCCCAGTGGTTAGGCAATAAGTGCGTAGGGTGAAGGTACTCCAGTACCCCGATCAAGGGTAGAGGGGGTTGGGTATTTTATGGTTACCAGGCTTGCTGGTTTGGGTTTCCCCTTTGACAACGGGAAAACCTCCCGACCCGGGGGTGAGGGGATCATTCCCCATGTAGAGAGAGAAGCCAAATAGCAATCTTGACCCCCTTTTTCCCGGGATTCAGTGGCGAGAGACTCCTTTTCCCCCCATCTTTGCCCTTTTTTTCCCGCAGGAAACAAAGGGTTGGCCTGATCTTTTGGGAGGGATCAGCCTGACCGCGCAAACCCCGGGTCGACGCGGATTTGCGCGGTCTCCAAGCCCGGACCATTTGGTAGGAGCGAAGCCTTTGGTTGAAGGGGGCCCTTAAAAATTTGGGGAAACGCCTTGGGGGGCCAGACTGCCAAACAGAGTCGGTATCGGCCCGGCCCTTTTGGTCCCCCCCTTTTCGGCTTTTGGGGCTTGCCGGGGGCACCAGCGTTTCGGCGGTTCATGGGTCCCGATCAGTCAGGGGGTCGCTGAGAGGTTAGGAGCCTTCCCCGGGCTGGGGTGGCCCGGGGGCGCCCGACGAGAGTCCCTCTGTCGGGCGATCGGTGGGCGAATGTTTTGTAATGCTTTTTTTTCTTGTACCATCTTTGGGAGCGGAAAGCAGTGTCATCCTGTGTCGGGGTTTTTTTTTGCCCCCGGAGGCACGTAAGGGTTTAGGGTGGGTGCCCTGGTGGGGCCCCGCAGGGGGCGTCAACAATATCGTCGTCTGGGGGGGATTTGTTTGGTTTTTCAATACTTTGGGAGTGATTTACCACCCACGCCCCCCCACCCCGGAGCCCAAAAAGGGGAAGCGAGTTTAGAACCCAATTAACAGCAAAAAGGGGGATGGGGGAAACGAGCCCCAATTTGCCCGGGCGGGTAGGTCCCAAAGGCAGCATGACGCTGACCCCAGCCCCGAGGGAGCCAGCCGATGACCTGACCGGGGGCCCGGATCAGGCCCCCGTTTGCCGAATAGAGGACCCAAAAAGGTGTGTTGCTAGCCGCAGGGCGACTGTGACGGCATGTAACCTCCCGGACTCCCCCTTCCCCCGCTCCAAGGACCACGCACGGAAACAGTGGGTAGGTGTCAAAACCCCTTGGGGGTATCCCCGAGGGGGTGTCCTTCCAAAAATACAGGACACATTGGTGGGAAAATTCGTCCCCCTCATGAGGAAGGGAGCTCTTTTACTTTCCCGGAGTTCCTCTCCCTCCCAGAGAGGACCTGTACCTTTTAAAATGAATCCCCCTTTTTCTGAAAAACGCCCAAAGGTTTTTTTAAAACCCCAGGAGAGAAGAGGGGGGTCCCGCATGTTTCCCCCTCATTCCCTTATCCCCCTTTAAACAGCCCCCACAGACGTTTCATCACAGTGAGGGAGAGAAATTAACATTTTCCAGGAGGTTTCATGGCAGGAGGTTTTAAGGTGAATCCCTCTTTTCTCTGAAAAATCCAAAGGTGTTTACCTCGTGAGAGAAGGGGGGTCGTACCGTTCAGTAAGCCCTTCGTCCCCCTGAAAACAGCAAACCCCGACTGTTTTCATCACAGGGGGGAGAGGAGCTAACTTTTTCCCGGCAGTTTATGGGAGGTGGGTTTTTAAAGGAACCCTCTTCTCTTGAAAACCCAAAAATTTCACCTCAGGAGATAGAGGGGACCTGACCCGTTCCCGTAAGTTCCCATCACTCTGAAGTAGCCCAACCCCAGACTATTTTTCACAGGAGGGAGAAAGATAACTTTTACCGGGACTTTCCCATCAAGGACGGGAACTGATTTTTTGTTAGCAGCTGCTATTTGACAGAAACCCGGGAAGGCCCGACAAGGGGGGTCTACCTGCCTTCGCCCTATTCGAAAGAAAAAAAGTGGCAGCATCAGAGGTTTGCCAGACCCGTCCCTGCAAAAAAATGGAACTCTATGCACACCTAAGGAGGCCCCTTTTAAAAGGCCCCCAGAATACCCTCCCCTGCGGGGGGTAAAAAAGGGTTTCCCCCGCCGAGCCGCGCCCCAGATGGGGCCGTTTACCCGAAGGTTTCAAGAGTTTTCCTAATGCCGAAAATTCGTATAGGGGAAAAAGTAGGAGGAGGGACGAAGTACATGCAAGCAATAGATCGTGGCATCAAACAATGGGGGGCGGTCACGTTGGTAACGCAGAAAAGCCGAGGCCGAAATGCATGGGGCCGGGGCGGTAATCTCTTTTAAAACGCCCCCGCAAAAAAACCACACGACCGAGGATCATGGGTTTTTTTGGGGCTCCTCCACCGCGCGCCCGCCGCCACCCTTGCCGGAACCGATCCCCCTTTTCTCTGAACGTCCAAGTAAGGACGATTACCGCAGGAGAGGGGGAGAGAGGAGAGGAGAGACCTTTTTCTCAGCTGCCGAGTCCACTGTCTAAAAACGGAGATTCATTTTTTGTTAACTCTTATAAGGAATGCCACACTATATATTATTCATTATTTATTGTCTATTATTCATTATTAATTCAACATTTAAATATTTGAATTAGCAAATGATAGGTATTAGTGATAGGGACTCGTGACCAACATTTTAATGTAATAATGCATAGTGACCAACACAAGAATAATACAGAGGAAATAAGCGATATAGCAATAAGGTGGTGGAAGTAAGAAATTGAAACATAAAAAGATGGAAAGATGATTAAATAAATCAGTAATTGTCACAGGTAACGAGGAGGGAGGGTATTCCCTGAAAACACACACCCTGATTCTGGCCCTCGGGCAGAGGAGACGTGACTTTTGTGCCCATCCCGGGGGGGATTGTGTGAGAGAAACCGAGCCCTCGGTAGGATGTTATTTCACATTAACAGTGTTTAAGTAAAGTAAAGTGAAGTAAAATAAAATGACGTAAGGTGAAGGGAAGTGACATTGAAAAGTCAATATTAATGAGATTGTATACAGGGATCAAAACTGGACCCAGAGATAGTCTGCCCTCCCTTTTGGCCGCTGCCCTGCCTGTTGGCCGCTGCCTCGCCTGCTGCCTGGCCGCTGTCTATCTGTCTGCCGCTGTCTGTCTGCTGTCTACTATACCATCATTTATATGTTGTGAGTGTTGTGTTGGTCACGCTCTTTAGAGGAGGATTATATATAGGCATATTCTGTGTTAATAAATTGGTTAAAATGTTCTGGTGTTTCCATTTTCCCCGCAAGTGAACTGATGAGCATAAGTAAAAGGGGGACGACCAAAACGAATGTAGAAAAACGAATGTATGAAAAAGAATGACAAGATAACACTGTAAACAGGGGATGATACGGCTTTGAGCAAAATCAAAGTGGAATGTGAGTGTTTTCAGTGTTCTGAAAGCGGAATGTCGTGTTTCCCGTGTTTTGAAAGTGGAAGCAGTGTTTCCGTTTTTGAAAGTGGAAAGTCAGTTTCCAGGGTTTGGAAATGGGAAAACAGGTTCAGTTTTTAAAAACGGAAGTAGTGTTTCGTCAAAGAAGGGGGAAATTTAGTGTTCAGTGCTAAGAGAGCGGAATGCCGTGTTTTCCCTACGAAAGCGGAAGTCAGGTTTCGTGTAAAGAGCGGAAGCCAGGTTCCGTACCAAAAGCGGAATGTCAGTGTTTCAATGTTTTGAAAGTGGAATTTTGTGTTTTCCCGTACAGGAAAGCGGAAAAGTCAGGTTCCCGTACAAGAAAGGGGAGTCAGTGTTCCAGTACTCAAAAGCGGAATGCAGGTTTCAGTATTTAAAAAACGGAATTCGGTTCCCGTATAAGGAGCGGGAAAGTCGGTTTTCCCGTATAAGAAAACGGAATCAGTGTTTCCAATTCAGAAAGCGGAATGTCAGGTTTCCGGCTAATAAAAGGGGAAAGTCAGGTTCCAGTGTTGGGAAAGTGGAATGTCAGTGTTCCCGTGTTGTGAAAGTGGAATGTCAGGTTTCCAGTGTTTTGTAAGCGAAGCAGGTTTCCCGTGTTTATAAAGGATAAAATTTTCCCGTATTTGGAAAATGGAATGTCAGTTTCCTTGTTTGGAAGCAGAATGTCATGTTTCCAGTGTTTTATAAAGGGAAGTCAGTCTTTTAGTGTTTGAACACGGAAGTAGGTTTCGAGTGTTTGAAAGCGAGTCAGGGGTTTTATTCAGAAAAGGGAATGTCAGGTTCTGAAACTGGGGAAAACGACATCCGTTCATAGACCGGAAACATGACATTCCCCTCTCTTTGCACGGGAAAAAATGGGGATCCGCTTTCTTAGTAGGAAACATGACATCCCCTTTCTTAGTCTGGAAAAACCCGAAATTCGCTTTTTAGTATGGAACATGACATTCGCTTTTGCACGGAAAAATGACTTCGCTTTTGAGTACTGGAAAACTGCATTCCGCTCTTAGTCTGGAAAAAAATGACATTTCCCTTTTTTTAGTACTGGAAAAAATGACATTCCCCTTTTTGTACTAGAAACATGACACGTTTCTTTTGTACTGGAAAACATGACATTCCCCTTTCTTAAAACGGAAACAGACATCGCTTTTAAAAAACTGGAAACAGAATCCGCTTTGAATATGGAAACACTGGATCCCCTTTTGAGTACTGGAAACACTGACATTTGCTTTCTAGTAAAACATGAACCCTTTC
>NW_023658528.1:22500-23818 GCF_015228065.2 Penaeus monodon | reverse complement strand
TTTAAGGCGATTTTTGTATAAAGTAATCAATTTGAAATTTTTAGGCCTAAAGGAGCTTTCCTGGCCAAATTTCCATCATAGTGCAGAGGGATGCCAGGGTTGCATAAATTGCCTAATAGATCTATGCTCCAGTGTACAATAGTAGATATAGAGTAAAACTAAAGTTATTAATTTGATTGGCACCTGTTTTGATGTGAGCCCATATTTACATCCATTTATTAATGTAGGACTAGGTTTAAGCTAGAATAATTATTAATTACTTGCATGCTCAGGATAAAATCCCAGACAATCATGTTATTTCGTGATAGATACTTATAAAGGCACTATCACCAGCGCCTATCACAGATATGCAGAGTAGAGTAGGAAAATTATGGATTTTCTGTCTTGTTTCAGTTCACTTCATTTTTTTTGGTAATCTGGGTACAGGGACCTCATCAATAAAGTCAAAGGTTTTTTGACATACTTAACCCTTTCCCGATGGGTAGTATTCATAGTGGCCCGGCCCCTCGCTGCCGGGGGCTTATATCGTCACCCTAGCATACGCGACTGCTCATACCAAATACCAGCATCCCTTGCAGTTTCTTTGTAATATTACGAGCATGTGTTGTATTTTTAGTTATCATTATTTTCATAAGTCTTTATTTGCCATATTTCCCGATAAATCAAGACTGAAGGATATTTTTGTTGTTATATAGACTCCATAGTTGATCACTATTCACTCTATAGTCTGAATAAAATAAGCAGTGTGTGGTATCATGGAGTTGATTTTTTTTTTTTTTTTTTTTTTTTTTTTTTTTTTTTTTTTTTATAGTAAAAATGAGAATGTTAAAAACGACTTAATCTCATTTTCAGTGGCAGAAAATTAATATTTTGCCATGATTGTAAAAAAAAAAAAAAAAAAACTTATGGCATGTCCATACATACACCATGGCATGTACGTACATGCCCCTGGCAGATAGTCCAGCCATGCCTTGGCATGTACTTACATGCCACCTGTCGGCAAAGGGTTAACCCAATGTCGCTGGGAATGTGCTGTGCTTATTTTAGATTTTTTTGTGGAATATCTTTGCACATAGATGGCTCTGCAAGGGCTGAGTCACAAAACAGTTAAATTGTAGACTTTGTGACCTCACCTGATTTCACCTTCCCTTGAATTTGTGGGATTTTTTTTTTTTTTTTTTTTTTTTTTTTTTTTTTTTTTTTTTTTTTTTTTTAATAATGTTATCAATATCGATAGTGTTAATTTTACTATAGACATTATGATTAATATAATGTTATTGATATTAGTAACAGGAATATAAGATAACATAAGATATTT
>NW_023658528.1:0-15000 GCF_015228065.2 Penaeus monodon | reverse complement strand
CATCGAGACTGAAGCATGCTTTTGGCTTCTTGTCTCTTATTGCTGTATACGCTCCTACCGATGTATATAAATCGATGTGAAAGAGGCGTTCTACGCCAAACTCGCATCTGTGGCAGACGATTGCCCCTGGCGAGATATTCGCATTGTTTCTGGGCGACTTCAATGCGGTATCCGGCTTAACCGAGCTGGCTACGAGATGTCTGTCGCCCCCATGGCTCGGGAGCTGATCCCAGCAGCGAGAATAGCCTCCTTCTCCGGGACTTTGCTAGGTCCAGAAAATGAGAATCTATGGCTCCTGGTATCAGCGCTCCAACCCGCATTGTTGGACTTGGTATAGCGATACGGGTACAGTGGCCAAGGAGATTGACCACATTCTTGTTAGCACACAATGGAGGATCCTCCAGAACTGCAGGTTTTACCAGAGTACCGAGTTCTGTGGCACTGACCATAGGCTGCTTGTGGCTACCCTGCGGGTCCACTTCAAAACTCCCCGTCCTTCCAGTGGCCACCCTAAGGTGTTTCACTTAGACAGACTAAGGGAGGAGGAGTGTGCCCGTGGGTTCACCATGGCAGTCTCTGACCGATTCACAGAACCAGCAACCTGACGGACCCAGCTGCTCTGTGGAGTTCTTCAAGCGCGTAAAACTCGAAGCAGCTCAGGAGTCATTGGCGTATGCCCAAGGACAAGGTAGAATTCCATCTCCCAGGAGAATTAGAGGCCACTGAAGCATGTCGCAAGGCTCGGCTGAATGGGAATCAAGTCTTGCGTTGTTCCATGGTGCGTAGGGCTTGCTTGGACACTGCTGAGAAGGGACAGGAACAGTTCATCAGGAAACTTGCTGAGGAGGTCGAAGGCCATTTCTTGGTAAATGACCTTCGCCCTGCCTACAAGCCCTGAGAAAACTGAACCCTAAGCCCTCCTCACAGATGACTGCAGTCTGATCAGCGGATGGACGGATCATCTCAGATAATGTTGGGGTTCGTGAACGTTGGGCCGAGTATTTTGAACAGTTGTACCAGGTGGATGCAAGCGATGTCACAGTGCCTGTGCCGGACCCACCCATCAGCGAGGAACCTCCTACCCTAACAGAGGTTAGGCTGGCGATTTCCAAGCTGAAGAGTGGGAAAGCTGCAGGCATATGTGATATCCCTGCTGAACTGCTAAAGGCTGGGGGTGAACCTATGGTCGGGGCCTGCATACAGTCCTGACTGCCATTTGGCAGTCTGGTAGCATTCCCCCTGACCTGCTGAGGGGCGTGGTCATCCCTCTCTGGAAGGGGAAAGGGGATCGTTGGGATTGTAGCAACTACCGTGGCATTACACTGCTCAGCATACCAGGCAAGGTTCTCGCCCACATTCTTCTGAAACGGATCCGCAACCACCTACTTAGGCATCAGAGACCGGAGCAGTCTGGATTTACTCCTGGCAAGTCCACAATAGACCGTATACTAGCGCTTCAAGTAATTGTGGAACGCCGTCGTGAGTTTGGTCGTGGGTTGCTCGCAGCCTACATCGACCTAGAAGACGGCGTTTGATACGGTGTATCGGGAATCGCTATGGGAGATCCTGAGGCTCAGGGGAATTCCGACACAGATTATTGGCCTGATAGTAAGCCTATCAGGCCAATAATGCTGGTATTTGGCATGTGTGGTCGCGCATGCTAGGGCGACGATATAAGCCCCCGGCAGCGAGGCCCCGGCCTCTATGAATGCTACCCGTCAGTTATGGGTTAAACAAAAGAAATGTATCGTCAACATATCTTAATAATGAGAGGGTCTAAAGTCAGGGGGCAGTTTGTGAGCCATCTCTTTTCATGAAAACACATGAATATATTTGCAAGTGTTGGACCTAAGGGACTACCCATAGCCACTCCATCACTTGTTTATATAATTTGCCATCAAAGAGGAATGTTATATCTTTAGTGGCTATTTCTAGCAATTTCTTGAATTGTACCTTATTCAAGCCATTTATGCGAGTGTTGTGGTTGAACAGAGAGTCAATGATGATTTCAATTGTTTCAGTAAGAGGGACATTTGTGAATAGATTGGTAACATCAAAAATTGCCATTATATAACTGTCAGCACTGGGAATATCTAATATTGTTTTTACAAATGAGAAAGTATCATGTATTGTGAATTCATTGATAGCCAGTGTTTTGAGAATGGGAACAAAATACTTTGAGATATTATAGTTTAAAGTGCCAATAGCTGAAAGTATTGGTCTAAGAGGTCAGCCTGTATTATGGACTTTTGGAAGCCCATACAAGACGCCTGGTTTTGATCCAGAAGTGAACAGACGTGAATATGTATCTTTATCAATTGAATGCCTAACTTTGAGTTTTCTTAACATGTTATTAAGTTGATCTTCTCTTTTGATAATGAGAGAGGTGCAGTCATCCATGAGTTATACTATTAGAAGAAAATTATTAAACCTTATAAACTTACACTATTCAACTATAGATCTAAGGATAATTTCACGTCCACAAACACCATTGGCCACTACTTCAAAGTCAAAGACTAGATTCCCAACTTATTATGTTCATGCTGTCGTCTATAAATTTATGTGCAGCAGCTACAATGCTACTTACATTGGAAAGACTTCCTGGAATCTTTTCATTTGTGCAGATGAACATAAGGGTGTTTCATACAGAAACGGAAGACCACTAGGAAACCCATGAATTCCCAGTGCATGAACATTGTCAACATATAACCATAGCTTGTCTAAACATGATTTCAAAATAATAATTCATCATCCTTTGCTACTGACCTCTCCATATTAAAAGTTTGTGGATATGGAGGGACAACCGAAGCTCATAATATTTAACCTCCACTGACATCGAATTGCTCCGCTCGTTAACTACAATAGTTTACCCTGTCTGAAACACCCCTCATTTTCTATACATCCCAATGTTCCAATAATATTACCATATTCTCTGTATATTTGTACATGATATATTAATTAAACTATTTCTCAAGGTAATGTTATATTATTAAATTTAAGAATTATTATAGTTGTTTCTAGACCTTCATATTTATATGTCTGTTGATATTGCAGCTAATCATTGATAATGGGTGAGGAACTATACACCCGAAACGTCTGACAATAAGATGCTGTTCCCAATAAGTCTGGTTTATCTGTTCCTTATATTATATATATATTATATATATATATATTATATACATATATACATATATACATATACATATAAACATATATACATATACATAATAAACATACATATATCATACATATATATATATATATATATATATATATATATACATACATATATATACATATATACATTATATACATATATATATAATACCCATATACACACATACATATATACATATCTTATCTTTCTGTACCATCACTGGTGGGTACTTGATAAAACTACTTGGCGCCATGTTTTATGTTTTCGGGCTCTATCCCAGGGGCATTGAAGCGTTTGTTTAAAATTGTTAAGAATGTTTTTCTCGGTCATTACCTTGAGCTTGCTTGCCATCTATTTTACATTTTAAGCTAAAGTTTTCTAATGTGCCTTTACTGATTGCATATATATACATATGTATAATGTTTTTCAGCACTAAAAAAATCAGAAGAAAAACATCTGTTAAAGCATACAAAATCTTCTTTAGTGTAAAACTAAGTATGACACCAAATCAGCTTCTTGGCAATGTTGCCACAATAACTAAAGTAATCCATTACTTTCTCATATTATTGCAGTAAACCATTAAACAAGTGTTTTTCCTATTGTTTTCCAGATGGAATACTTGTAAATTGTTAAAATTTTTGATGCTTTTTTTTTTCTTTTACTCTTTTTAAACCCATTTCTAGATAACTAAAATGACAAGGGAGTCTTTTTAAATGTGGTCTACAACTTCTCGGGGAAAGGGTTGGCAATTCATCGTGATTTTATGCTGATTATATCTAGAGCTTGAAAGGGAAATTTTAAAGAAAATAGAAATTTTTAATTGAAAATTTCAGAGCGTTCATAGTATTGGATAACTTACCATTGCACAGACTGATTATTGTTGACAGTACAACATTATTCAAAGTTAATGTATTATTACTTTTACTGTACATATCTATACCTGATATCAGACTCACACACAATCCACTCCCACACAAACACAAACTATGTATATGAAGATTTGTTATAAAGTATGCATATTCAAGAACTGAGCATTCTCCTGCAGCAGTGGTTCATACAGCATTCAGCTGGTCTGCTGGTTTCCTGGTTTTTCCTTGACATATTCATAAAGCCTTGCTTCCCTCTGCTTAATAGTAGGAGGCTTCTGGCAGCATATGTTGCCAACACATGGTATCCATTCCCTTCTCTTTATTTTCACTCATTACTCAGTCCAATATTAAAAGGCCTCCTCTAAGCTCACCCTCTTGCCTCTGAGTGGACAAGCACGTCACTACCAGCAGAGCCAGAATTACTACAGAGTGGCAGCTCTTACAGCACCATATTAGTATAATGGGGTGCATGGCTCCTTCCTCAGGACTTTTTCACAGAGCCTCACTGCCTACCACTCCACAATAAGAAAAATATTGGCTACACAAGGGTGGCAGTCACTACTCATGCATGTGAAATACCTAATCACTGGTACATATGCTCTACCATGTTGAAGCAGGTGATACTAGATGCTTGTTAGGTTTTTTGAGGTACCATATTAAGCCTTTCCCAACGGTAGTATTCATATGTGCCCGGCCCCGCTGCGGGGCTTATTATTTTCTAGTCTCTACTTGCCATATTTCCTGATAATCAAGACTGAAGGATATTTTTTGTTATATAGACTCCATAGTTTGATCATTATTCGCTCTATAGTCTAAATAAAATAAGCAGTGTGTTGGCAAAGGGTTAACAGGCACATTGGAAGTCTCCTCAGAGAGCAACCAAGGCTGGTTACAGTGTGGTCTAAACCAATAGCTTGTTTAACGCAAAGCTGATGGGCACAGCATGCCCACTGTGATTTACTTTATTAATTAATTTTACACATAAATGGCTCCACTTGTACTAATTCACCAATAAACCATTATCAGTAATACTTGTCTCACCTTTTTACCCATTTCCTTGATTTTTGAAAATATTTGTTATCTTATATTGCAGTGCTAATGTAATTAACAATTATACTAATTATAATGTCTATAAAAAATGACACCATGGATATTGGTAGCATCAGTTAAATAAAAAGTTTTTTTCCACAAATTCAAGAAAAGGTGAATCAGATAAGATCTACTAATTAACTCCTCTGTGGCTAAGCACTTGCAGAGCCATCCATGTGCAGAACATTTCACAAAATAATCTAAAATGAGCACAACATTGGGATACGGGAATAAAAATGCCCTCAACTTAATGGGTAGTTCACTACTCTGAAGCAATGGATTCAGGATCCCTTATTCCCTCAGCACACTTGTGCTCGCAGCATTTCTCCATCCATTCTTGTATGTTTTAGTGTTACTTTCTATTTTTCTCCAGTTTGATTTTTCCTATTTCACAACTCTTGTTTGTTTCCACTTGACATTTTTATCTTTGAGCTGTTTCTGAGATGGAAGTGTGTGAAATCAGAACACTCATTCTGCTTCCAACATGTTCCATATACAGGCTATTATTATTATTGTTGTTATTATTATTATTATTATATTATTATTATTATTAATTATTATCATTATTATTATTATTACTACTACTACTACTACTACTACTACTACTACTACTATTATAACTCTTTATTATATTTGTTTTTTTATTTTTTTCTACAGGAGGATTCACTATATTCTTGTACAGGAGCCAAATCTTTTGAAAGGATCTGTGATATAAGTTTTTGTTTATTCCTACATTTTGTTTTTTTTTCTTACTTGAAAACTTAGTCCTGCAGTTATATTGAAGGTTTGCATCAAACCTTGAGGACAGACTGAGATGTTTGATGGGTGAATGCTGCTAATAGGTTTCCCATCCATCAAATGTCTCAGAAAATTTAAAGAGCAATTGTTTTTATAGTGGAATACTTAAATAAGGGAGGTTTTAGGGTAAAAACCCTTAATTGACTCCCAATTTAAAAGGGTTGCTTGGAGGGCAAGGAACAGGGGGGCCCTCTGATGCACTGGTAGAAATCTAAGGGCTGCTATCGAAGATTAGGATTGGACCCCATTTAAGATGATAGTTTCCACCTGCCAGATAAAAACAAGAAAATATGACAAAAAAACTCATAAAGTCAGGTAAGAATAGGTGTATTTTTTGTATTAACAACTTCCTTGCTTGGGGCCGGGTTTTTACGAAGAGTGTGGGGATTTTCCCTCTTTTTTTTGGACTTTGGGAGTCATTGGGATGAAGTATAAAACCGCTTCTGTGATTATTCCCGGGGGTTTCAATAAACATCCCTTTTCCCCAATCATTTGATTTGTTGATTTTCCTTTTGGGTTTGGGGGGACCCCCAAAAATTTGATGATTTTAACTTTGTAGTCATTGTTTTTTTGGGCCCCCTTTTTTTCTGGGAAAAAAGTTTATCTGTACTTTTGTATTTATTAGGGCAAACTTTCGAAAAATTTCTTTGGTGCTGCCTATTTACATTTAAAATCACTTTAAGAATCATTAGATTTATACTCAAAAAATATCTCCTTTTTATCCACATAACAGAATTTTTCCAAAATTTTTTTCCCCCCTATTATTTTTTTTCTAAAATACAGACCCATATTTCATGCCTTTGTCCAATTAAATTTTTTTGGAAAGGTCTGAAATAACCCATAGTTTTTTTTTCATGTTTATCTCAGTTTAAAAATTTGCAGAGGGGCGTGTATCCCAAATGGGACGACTGCACAAATCACCACAGAATTGGGAAAGGAAATAAGCAAAATGGCCTTCAAAAGGCATCGAATACAGAATTAACAAAAAAAGAAGAGATAAAAGTTCTGAAAATTACCCATTTTTGGCTGCGGGGTTTCCTTGCCTCGGGCTAGAAAGGCATGGAACAGAATTTTGGAAATTGCTAGCCCCCCTTAAAAATACTTGAACCCCCTTTGTAGGATTTTTAAAATGTTCCTCTCTAAATTTACTAAAAAAGAAAAAAACTGTTAAAAAGTATGATTTTTTTTGCAATTTTTTTAAAATTTGTAATTCAGTAAGGTTTATATCACAAACAAAAATTTTTCCTTTTATCTGAAAAATTCATTTTTTTCCTACTTTTCAAACCCTTTGAAATCCAGGTTTCTTAAAAAGGGGAATTTTTTTTTTTGTTTTTGTTTTTTTTTTTAAAACCGGTACAGGAACTTGAAACGTGCGGGGAAAGAAGGGTCTAGTACAAAAAGCTTTTTGCCAGCCCGTTTCCTCTTCCCAATTTTTTTCCCGTAAAGATTTAAATTTAAAAAGAAAAATTTTGACAATATCCCTTTTTAAATTTTAAGATGGGAAAAATTCCAAGTTCATGAAAATTTTTTAAAATAGAAAAACTTTTGCTTTGGGAGTGAGGCATGTGTAAACCAGGCTTCCCAGCACCTGTACCAGGATGCCTTGGCTATAAGGGATCCAGAATATTCCTTCTCCCATGAAGAGTTACGGGGGTTTGGTGTTTTTTTTTTTTCTTTTTTCCCCCTTTGGGACATTTAAAGGGGCAGCTAGCCTTGCACATTTGGGGTATTTAATTTTTTATAATTCATAGAAAATTTTTAAACAATCATTTTTCCACATCACGGGACCTGGAAAGTGCGGGGAAAACCTGTTTTTTCTTAATAACGATGATTCATTCCCCCCTTTGGGACCCAAATTTCTTACCCACCCCAATTTTTGGAAAAAAATCGGGGCATTGGGCCCTACTGGGTGGTGGCTCTCCCTGGTGTGGGCTAGTACACCCACCCAAACACAAAATCTCATATTTTCGTATCAAGTCTCACAACCTTTTTGATCAGCCCCTTTTTTTTCCCGATGCCTTTTTACTTTTTTTATTTTATGAGATCTGTAATTTTTATTTTTTAAACTAGAGCTGCTGACAATAGACTTTTTTTTATTAAAACAGACTCCTTATTAACCCCTGTAATAGTTTCTCCTCTGTGAAAAGCAGGTAATATTGTGGTTTTTTTTGGGTTAGCTTTGATATATCTTCATTTTTATTCAGATTTTAAAAATTAATCTTGCTTACCTATATCAAAAAAGTAATAGATTTTTTTTTTTGTTTCCCTTTTATATTATCTATAGAAAACTTAAAAGCTTTAGGAAAAAGAACATTATGCTATTTTTTTGCAAATTTTTTTTTCTGGTGGTATATCTGGATTTCTTTTTTAAAATGGCACAAGGCCCCTTTGGGAATACCTGCATATTCCCCGCTGGTTCCCCCATGCACACCCCCCTTTCTTTTAGGGCCAGGTGCAACCCCTGTTTGGGGTAATAGTGTTTCCCCCCTGGGATGGGCCTCTTTTACCCAGGGTTACGGACATTAACCCTTTTAAAGGGCCGGGGGAAATTTTCCAGAGCTCTTTCCCGAAGGCCCCTTAAGTCGTTTTTTTTTCCCAACCCCGGCTTTTGCACTAAGGGTGGAATTTAAAAAACTTGGGAAAAAATTTCAATTAAGGAAATTTTGTATAAATATTGGGAAAAAATTTTCAGGTGTGCAAACTAAGCAACCAAGAAAATACTTACCATTTTTTGCCCCAGACAAGGCATAATAAGTTTTTGAGGAAAAAGTAATTTATTTTTGTGGGTGAGGAAGAGAAAATTTCCCGCCTAGGAACATTGACCCCAGGATGCCCTGAAAACCCCAAAACTGTGGAAAAAATTTAAACCTGATGCCCCGTATTTTGGGGGATTTTTATGGCAGTGAAACATACAGATCCAAAGGGTTAAGGGGCCCTGACCTTTAAAAATGTAAAGGGGCAGTTAGCCCACTGATAGTAAGATTTTTTTTACTTTTGCAAAAGTATGTCTGAAAAATTAGATATGTTTTTTGGGGGTTTACAACCCGTTTCATAAATTTTAGGGCTGTAATATTTAGGGATAGGCCCGTTTTTTGAGGAGATGATTATTAGAAAAAAAGTTAAAGCTTTGCAAAAATTTTTTTTTTTTTTTTTAAATATTTACTCTTAGTTTGAGGTTTTTCACTGATGTTTTCATAGATAAAAAAACTAAATAATGATATTCCAAAACCCATAATACCATAAGTGGGGAATTTTTTTTTTTGGGGCCTTGTTGTTGTGGGAGTAGTAGTGGTTTTTTTTTTTTTTTTTTTGGGTTTATTGATATTTGTTAAGGGTTTACACTGGTAGATTTTGTGGAATTTTTGTTTCCTTAAACATAGAAGCCCCAAAAAGGGCCCTTTTTTATGTTTTTACTTTACACCACCCATTACCACCCCCCTTCAAAAGCTTATTTTTTTGGGGTTTTTTAAATTTGCTAACTAAACAAGCTAAGCTAAAAAAATATTAAAATTTTATGTTTATATATAATATATAAAATATATAATATATATATATATATATAATTAAATATATTATATATATATATATTATATATATTTATATATAAATAAACATAAATATATATTTTTTTTTTAGCTTGCGTTTAGCTTAGCATTTCAAAACCTCTAAAAAAAGCTTTTGAAGGTGGTGGTAATGGGGGGTGGTGTAAAAGAAAAAAACAAAAAAGTCCCTTCTTGGAGCTATACTATTTTAAAAGGAAACAAAAATTTCCAAAATATCTATTCAGGTAAACTTTAACTATATCAATCAAAAAAAAAAAAAAAAAAAAAAACAACTACTACTACCACAACAAAAAGGGCACCAAATTCAACTTAGGGTTTTATAGTGTTTTGGAAATACATTTACTATTTTTTTTTCTATGAAAAATCAGTAAATACCTCAAAAACAAGAGCTGAATACTTAAAAAAAAAAAAAAAAATTGAAAAGCATTAACTTATTTTTAAAATCATACCCTCTAAAACTTCCTATCCCTTAAATAATACGCCCCAATTTTGAAACATTTGTAAACTCAAAAAATATCAAATTTTTCTGACAACATTGCTAAAGTAAAAAAAATTTACTATCAGTGGGCTACAGACAGTTTACATTTTTAAAGGGTCATGTCCCCCTTTAACCCTTTGGGTCTGTATGCTTCACTGCCATCACTCACCCTAAATATGGCATAGGCTTAATTTTCCACAGTGGAAGAGTTTAAGGGCATCCCGGGTCAAGTTTCCCAGGGGCGGATGTTTTTCCTCACCCCAAAAAAACAAATTTCGCTTCATACAAACTTATTGAGTCATTGTTAGGGGACAAAATGGTAAATTTTTCTTGGTTGCTTGTTTTGCACACCCGTACATTTTTTAATTTATCTAATTTTCCCTTAATTGAATATTGCAGTTGTCAATTCCATCTTAGTGCACAAAGCCCGGGGGGAAATGACTTAACGGCCTTCAGGAAGAGCTCTGGCAAATTTCCAGGGCCCAAAATAATGTCCGTAAGCCATCGTAAAAGAGGCCCCTTCCAGGAGGGCACATGTACACAAACAGGTGGTTGCACCGGCCCTCAAGCAGGGGTGTGTGCATAGGGAGACCCGCAAAATGCAGTATGCAAAGTGGCCTTTCCCTTTGAAAGCATCCAGATATACCACACAGTCAAAAAATATGCATGAAAATAGCATAATGTTCTTTATTCCTGAGCTTTTTTAAGTTACTTCTATAGATAATATGAAATGAAAAACAAAAAAAAATCTTTTAAACTCTTTGATATAGCGTAAGCAGAGATAATTCTTAAAATCTGAATAACATGAAGATATATAAAAGCTAATCCAAATAACACAATATTACCTGCTTTTCACAGAGGAGAAACTATTTACAGAGGTAAAAAGGGAGTCTGCTTAATGAAAAAAAGTCTATTGTCAGATGCTCTAGCTTAAAAAATAAAAATTACAGATCTCATAAAAAAAAAATATAGTAAAAATGCATCTGAAAAAAAAGTGGAGATCAAAGAGGTTGTGAACTTGATACGACATATGAGAGTATGTGTGGGCTGGGTGTACTAGCCACACACAGGGGAGCCACCACCCTAGTAGGCCTAATCCCCAAATTTTTGGGGCCAAACATGAGTGGCTAAGCATTCGGGCCCAAAGGGGGTTAATGAATACATCATTATTAAGAAAATACAGTTTCCCAGCACTCTCCAGGTCCCAGTGATGCTGGAAAACTGTTGTAAACATGTTCTATGAGATTAGTAAAAATTAACTACTATATGTGGCAAGGCTAGCTGCTCTTTCATATGTCAAAAGGGGGAAAAGAGAAAAACAAAAACACCTAACCTCCGTATACTCTTCATGGGAAAAGGAATATTCTGGATCTTTAAATAGCCAAGGCATCCTGTACAGGTGCTGGGAAGCCATGGTCACACATGTCCTCAGCTCCCAAGAGCAAACGTCTTCTTTTCAAAATTGTCATGAATTTGGGAAATTTTTCTCCCATCTTCAAAAAAAAAAGGTATATTGTCACTTTCCTTCTTTTGAATTAAACTCTTTCTGGAAACTTTGGCAAGAGGAAACAGACTGGCAACAGCTTTATGTACTAGACCACTTCTTTCAGCACGTTTCAAGTTCCTGTATCCTGTAAAACAAAAAAAAAAAACAAAAAAAGAATTCTTTTAAAGAAAGCTGGATTAAAATGCTTCGAATATGTAGGAATAAATGAATTTTTCAGATGATAGGAAGATTTATGTTGTGTATAAACCTTATGAATTACATTGACATAAATTGCAGTCATACTTTTAACTAGTTTATCTTTTTTAGTATTGAGGAGAGGAACATTTAAAAGCTCTCTACAAGGTGGTTCAGAGTATTTTGAAGGTGCTAGCAATTCCACTTCTGTTCCATGCACTTGCTAGCCCGAGGCAAGGAATCACGCAGCCAAACTGGGTAATTTTCAGAATTTGTTATCTCTTCTTTATTTTAATTCTGCTATTCGATGCCTTTTGAAGGTCCATTATGTTTATTCCTTCCACAATACTGTGATGATTTGTGACAGTCTGTGCCCATTTGTGATACACGCCCATCTGCAATTGATAAACTGAGATAAGCATGAAAAAGAACTATGTGTTATTTCAGACCTTTTCCCGATAAAATTTAATTGGACAAAGGCATGAGAATATGGTCTGTATTATGAGAAAATAATAATAGGGAAAAAAAGTTTTGGATAATTCTGTTTATGTAGGATAAATAGGGAGATATTTATGATATAAATCAATGATTCTTAAGTGATTTAACTGTAAATAGCATGCACAATGATTTTTTCAGAATGTTCTGCCATAATCAACTAGCAACAGTACAGCATAAACTTTTATCCCAGAAAAAGGGAACCCAAAGAAACAATGACTACAAAGTTAAAATCATCAAGTTTCAGAGTCCCCAACCAATAGCAACATCAACACAATCAACTGATTGGGGACAGGTGATGTGTTATTGCACCATAGTGAATAATCACAGAAGCTGGTTTATACTTCATTTACACCATGACTCAATGTCCAAACTGCAGAGGAAAGTCTCACACACTCTATCGTAAACCAGGCACAAGCAAGGAGTTGTTAATAAAATATACACCTATTCTTACCTGACTTTTTGAGTTTTTATGTCATATTTCTCTTGTTTTTATCTGGCAGGTGGAAACTATCATCTTAAGTGATACCACTCCTAATCTCAATAGCAGCTGAGATTTCTACCAGTGCACTCAGAGACCCCCCTAGTTCCTTGCCATCCAAGCAACCCTTTAACTTGGAGTCAATTAAGTGTTCTACCATAACAACCTACATTATTTAAGTATTCCACATAATAAACAATTGCTCTTGAAATATACTGAGACATTTGATGGATGGGAAACCCTATTTTGCAGCATTCACCCATCAAACATCTCAGTTGTCCTCAAGGTTTGATGCAAACCTTCAATATAACTGCAGGACTAAGTTTTTAGTAGAAAAAAAACAAATGTAGGAATAAACAAAAACTTATATCACAGATCCTTTTAAAAGATTTGGCTCCTGTACAAGAAATATGTGAATCCTCCTGTAGAAAAAAATAAAAAACAAATTAATAAAAAGTTTTTAATAGTAGTAGTAGTAGAGTAGAAATAGTAGTAGTAGTAATAAAAATAATAATGATAATATAATAATAATAATAATAATAATAATAATTTAAAAAATTTAAAAACAACAATAATAATAATAGCCTGTATATGGAACATGTTGAAGCAGAATGAGTGTTCTGATTTCAAAACACTTCCCATCTCAGAAACAGCTCAAAGATAAAAATGTCAAGTGGAAACAAACAAGAGTTGTGAAATAGGAAAAATCAAAACTGGAGAAAAATAGAAAGTAAAACTAAACATACAAGAATGGATGGGAAATGCTGCGAGCACAAGTGTGCTGAGGGGAAAAAGGGATCCTGAAACCATTTCTTCAGAGTAGTGAACTACCCCATTAAGTTGAGGGCATTTTTATTCCCCTTATCCCAATGTTGTCTCATTTTAGATTATTTGTGAAATGTTTCTGCACATGGATGGCTCTGCAAGTGCTTAGCCACAGAGGAGTTAATTAGTAGATCTTATCTGATTTCACCTTTCTTGAATTTGTGGAAAAAAACTTTTTATTTAACTGATGCTACCAATATCCATGGTGTCATTTTTATTATAGACATTATAATTAGTATAATTGTTAATTACATTAGCACTGCAATATAAGATAACAAAATATTTTCAAAAATCAAGGAAATGGGTAAAAAGGTGAGACAAGTATACTGATAATTGGTTTATTGGTGATTAGTACAAGTGGAGCCATTTATGTGTAAAATTAATTAATAAAGTAAACTCACACGTGGGCATGCTGTGCCCATCAGCTTTGCGTTAAACAAGCTATTGGTTTAGACCACACTGTAACCAGCCTTGGTTGCTCTCTGAGGAGACTTCCAATGTGCCTGTTAACCCTTTGCCAACACACTGCTTATTTTATTTAGACTATAGAGCGAATAATGATCAACTATGGAGTCTATATAACAAAATATCCTTCAGTCTTGATTTATCAGGAAATATGGCAAGTAGAGACTAGAAAAATAATAAGCCCCCGGCAGCGGGGCCCGGGCCACTATGAATACTACCCGTTGGGAAAGGCTTAATATGGTACCTCAAAAACCTAACAAGCATCTAGTATCACCTGCTTCAACATGGTAGAGCATATGTACCAGTGATTAGGTATTTCACATGCATGAGTAGTGACTGCCACCCTTGTGTAGCCAATATTTTTCTATTGTGGAGTGGTAGGCAGTGAGGCTCTGTGAAAAAGTCCTGAGGAAGGAGCCATGCACCCCATATACTAATATGGTGCTGTAAGAGCTGCCACTCTGTAGTATTCTGGCTCTGCTGGTAGTGACGTGCTGTCCACTCAGAGGCAAGAGGGTGAGCTTAGAGGAGGCCTTTTAATATTGGACTGAGTAATGAGTGAAAATAAAGAGAAGGAATGGATACCATTGTGTGTGGCCAACATATGCTGCCAGAAGCCTCCTACTATTAAGCAGAGGGAAGCAAGGCTTTATGAATATGTCAAGGAAAAACCAGGAAACCAGCAGACCAGCTGAATGCTGTATGAACCACTGCTGCAGGAGAATGCTCAGTTCTTGAATATGCATACTTTAATAACAAATCTTATATACATAGTTTTGTGTTTGTGTGGGAGTGGATTGTGTGTGAGTCTGATATCAGGTATAGATATGTACAGTAAAAGTAATAATACATTAACTTTGAATAATGTTGTACTGTCAACATAATCAGTCCTGTGCAATGGTAAGTTATCCAATACTATGAACGCTCTTGAAATATATCAATATATACAATTCTAGTTTCATTACAATCCATTCAAGCTCTCAGATATAATCAGCATAAATCACAGATGAATTGCCAACTCTTTCCCAGCAGAAGTTGCTAGACCCACATTAAGAAGACTCCTTGCATTTAGTTATCTAGAAAACTTGTTATATAGAGT
>NW_023658527.1:70338-76503 GCF_015228065.2 Penaeus monodon | reverse complement strand
TGAGCGTAGAGTGTAGACAGTCGCGTCTAGCATTATGCGGAATCTTGGGAAGCGTTAAAGGTGAAACAGACCTCTTGCTTGTTTGTAGATATATATTGTAATGAGAGGATGGTACAACTGACGGACAGAGGTTCAGTCCGGTCAGCGTGCTGTAGGCTGTCTGTCTGTCGCTCGCAGGCGACCCTCTTTTATACAGATTGAACTAGGAAACTCACAAGGGTTGCGATGTACTCAGAAGTATGGAGGAGAGGATGTGATCGTTTACACGGGACGGCGTCGCGAGGCGGAAGGCCTGCGGAAGTCGCGTCCGTTGTCATGTCTAGCAAAGGTGTGGTATGTAGAGGCTAGTGTTATTGTATTAAATATATATATTTATAAGTTAACAGTTGTCATATGGATGGCAATAGTAGAGTGATGGAAGGTGTCTGCTACAAGTGGCCCCACGGGAGTACTGTAACTATAAGGGTTGTACGAAACACTCAAGATCCATTAGTGAGCATCTCTGGGGGATATTTGGTGTGAGGTGAAATAGGCCATATGTGAAATAGGTATTACAGAGTGTGTGTGTGTGTATGTGCATAGATGTATGTGTGTGTGTGTGTGTGTGTGTGTGTGTGCATATGTATGTGTGTGTGTGTGAGTGAGTGTAGTTATCTTTGTGTATCTGTGTGTGTGTTAGTGTGTGTGTGTATGCGTGTAGTGACCCATACCTAGCCAAGTAGCGCCGGAGCACTGGGAATGCCTGAGTCTCCCCTGAAGAAGGCCGACTTGCCCGCGCAAACGCACGTGGACGATGCCTCTTCCTTCATACTTTTTTTATATTTATTTTTATTAGTTTTATATATATATATGATTTTGTCGTGTACTTTATCCTTGATTTTAATGGAACCATAGCCATTTTCTTTTAACAGTTTTTATATGCACTCTTTTAAGCCGGGGTAAAAGCTTGCCTAACTTTCTTTTAGCATTGATTAAAACTTTTTAACTTGTTCAAATGCTATTTTTATAGGGGATAGGGATTTGTAACCCCGTGATTAGCAAAGAAAGCTATCTTTCTTCGGCGGAACCTGCCACGCCATCTAGGGAGAGAGACCGAAAGTAGTTCGTTCCCGGGGCTAGTTACTAGCCCACTAATAAAATTCTTGCTGGGGTCTGCTATATATAGCCCGGGAACTGAGCGGGGGTAGGCAGGGGCATAGGTTGAAACGTCCTAAGCGGCCGATGTACACCCGGTGGAAGCTATTGACGTTGTTTTTTTCTTTTTGTTTCCCCTGCGGTCGTAAGGACGAGGTTTTAACGGCAGTAAGGTGGGATATTTTTAAGTTTTTCATTTTTTTATGATAAGAACTGAGTGCTCCCTTGTCTTGTTTTTAGGTTCTGGTTCCCGTATTGTTTTAATGTTTTGGTGTTTACCTGTTTTTGTGTTTTAGAATGTTTTAATAAATGTATATTTTGAAGATTCGTGAGTGAAATTCCTCCTTTTTACTTAAACTTTCATTAAGAGACAAATGATACCATACTTGGCTACCTGTGGCAAGCAATTGACCACCTTCTATCAGCCCTTAAGGCTGACACGCACTCCCCTCGGATTTTAACACGCTTACCAGACTAAACTCTTGTTGATTGGGTCATTTTTCCTCTTCTCACATGCATGCTTTCCTTTTTACCATTTACACCCTTCTACACGTCTTCTTCTTTCGGTACACTTATTGTTCCTGGACGTATTAACCAGGTGGTGGCAGCGCTAATGACCTAATTAACGAGGGTAATTAAAGTAAATTAAAGAACAATCACTACAACTACCATTTCTTTTTGGTGCCAGCAGGTGGGATGCGACACTGTCAATTGCTTGTCATCTTGGTCTCATTCAGTCAGAGCCAAGGCATGGTGATGAATTAGCGAATGCTAGATCTCTTTAGTTTTAATTACCAATAGTTTTATAAAATATGCCGGGTAAGAGAAGTAAGCGCTTAAGGCAAAGTGAAGCTGGTGCAGAAGGAAATCTAAACGCTTCAGATTCTAGTAACGTAACGTTACCCTTAATTAACCAGAGTAACGGCAACGAAGTGAACATGGACCTCTCAATGTACGAAGAGCTGACGGCTCGTTGCAATGAGCTGGAACAACGTTGTGCTACGCTGACGGAAAGATATGAGAATTTATTGAGAGAGACTAGCCCCCATAACTCTTCTAATATTGCACCTGTCACGCAAACGGCTATTGAGTATGTCATAAATAGAGAAGATTCGGTGCCTAAATTCAAAGCGGAAATATCGGCAGCCTTCCCATTAAAGCGTAATCAAGAAGTAGAATCTTGGTTACGGGCCATAGAGAATTTAGTTAAACCTGCTAATGATGAAGCGTATATTCGCGCAGCGAGAGCTTCGTGTAGAGGGACGGCAGACTTGATTGTTAATTCTCCTGTTTTGATGGCATACAGAACTGGGATAATTTCAAAGCTCTGGCAAGGTCAAAGTTCAGGGGGACTTGCTCTAGTACTGAATTTTTTAAACATTTACATGGTTCCAAATTAAGTCATAATCAAGCACCGTTGGATTTCTTCATTTCGGTTGAGGGATTAGTTTATCAAGGATACCGGGATTACCCAATAGCCGTTGGTGTGCCGGATGAATTAATTAGAAGGGTGTTTTTGCAAGGTTTACCCCATTGGCTACGGGAAGCTATAGTTTTAAGGGAGGATGAGGGCTTACCATCGCTTGTTGATGCAGCACAACGTGTGTGGAACCTACGCATTCATGCTTCAGGTGAGGGACCTTCAGTCCCAGGTAATCAAAGTTCACGGCCGATGCGCTTAAGGCAGGTCGCTTCAGTAGAAAGGTACTGCCAATATCACCAAAGTAACAGTCATAACACGGCAGATTGCAGGCTACGCCAGAGAACCCTGCAGTGTTTTAATTGTCACAGAGCCGGGCACTTTGCACGGCAGTGCCCCTTTCAGCCGCCTCACGGCAGGGCGAGGTCTTCACCAGCACGTGAGGAATTTCACTCGGGAAGGCCAGATGAGCAAAGATGGGGATCAGAAAACCAGGAAATCTCAGGTTCCCAAGATAACCATGCTGGAGAGTAAAATTAAACGGGGTCGTCCTCTGGTTAGGCTACATGTTAATGGGAAGATCTGTACATGTTTTGTGGATACTGGGTCTGAAGTGACCATACTTAAGGAGAGTACATGTGAGAAGTTAAATATATCGTCTGTCACTCCTATTGAACGAACATTTAAAGGTGCCTCAGGTGTTGTATTCAATGGTCTAGGTGAAGTTCATGTAAAAGTTTCTATAGAGGACACGGTAAAATGTAATCACCCAGTTGTGGTTTTTAAGGACATATCATTCCCTGGAGAGATGTTGCTTGGCATAGATTTTATTCGAAATTTTAATTTTCAGTTAGTTGTAAATCTCACTCCTCCCCAGAATTACATGTCTTTTAATAATGTGAGGGTCCCTTTCTGGTTTTCTGATCAATCATCTCTAGGTGTAAGACTTGTGAATAACTGTAACAATGATAATAATTTTTCACCGAGTTTATGTGTATCTCGGTCAGTGATTTGTCAGCCCAAATCAGGCTGCTTTGTCAATACTACAGTGAGCAGCGAGTTTGATGAACCTATCGGGTTAGTGCAAGGCAGAACAGCCAGAATTCTAGTGCCAAGAAGCGTAGTTTCAGTTACTAAAAATAGTGCAAGTGTTTGGGTCGTAAATGATAAGCCCCACCCAGTATTATTGAAAGAGGGAATGAAGTTGGCCAGTGTAAACGTGGTGAATGATATATATGTCAACTCTAATCCTGTGCATCTTCCAGATGAGATGGAACCAAGTGAACCTATGGCTTTGGACGATTTTACTGATGACTTTGATAAGCAAAATGCTTATCAAAGGTATTGGTGATTTTGGCTACACTAGTGATGATTTTGATGTCTTCCCCCCAGTAAGTATGGATGTGTGTACATTGAAAACTACTTCCGATATGGAGGGGACCATCCCAAGAGAGAACTTGGAACATTTAGGATCTGTGCACAGAGGGAAATTGCTTACTATCTTGGAACAGTATAGCGATTTATTTAACGAAGATGCTCCTCTTGGTTGTGTCCCTAATATTAATCATAATATTGTAACTACAGATGAAGGACCCATCCGTACACGACAGTGGAGGCTACCTGAAAGTGCCCGTGACACCATACGACAAGAATGTGAGGCAATGTTGCGGGATGGCATCATTGAGCCTTCGACCTCGCCATGGTTATCCCCTGTAGTCTTGGTGAGGAGGAAGAAGGATGGAGGCATAAGGTTCTGCATTGACTTCCGCAATCTTAACAAGATCACCCTAGCTGATACCTACCCCATGCCCAGGCTTGATGAGACCATCGACAAGTTAGCAGGTACCCACTGGTTTACTGCACTAGACGCTAAATCTGCCTACTGGACTGTAGAGGTAAACGAAAGTGATCGCCAAAAGACTGCTTTCTCAGACGGTTGTCGTCTGTATCAGTTCAAGAGGATGCCTTTTGGTCTAGCCACAGCACCTTCCACTTTCCAGAGGGCTATCAACGCTGTATTACATCCAGTGTTAGGAAGACACACACTTGCTTTTCTAGATGATGTCGTTGTAGCCTCTGGAAGCTTTGAAGAACATATGGACCATCTGGACGAAACAATGGGTCTGTTGGCAAAGGCAGGTTTCAGGCTGAACCTGAAGAAATGTAAGTTTGCGGTAAACACTTTCAGGTTCTTGGGTCATCTAATTACTCCCAATGGTGTACTTCCAGATCCGGACAAGGTTAAGGCGATTACTCAGATGACAGCCCCTTGTAACGTGAAACAAGTTCGACAATTTCTTGGAGCCACTGGGTTTTTCCGGAAACACGTGAAAGATTACGCTTCTGTAGCTGCTCCCTTGACTGCCTTGCTGAAGAAACAAGCGAAATTTCACTGGGGTCTGGAACAACAGACTGCATTTGAAGATTTGAAGGGCAAATTGGCTTCAGATCCTATCCTGAAACAACCCGACTTCAATCGCACCTTTGAAGTACACTGCGATGCCTCTGGTGTAGCTATTGGCGCTTGTCTCATCCAGCGAGATGAAGAAGGTAAACCCCATGCTGTATCTTACTTTTCCAGGAAGTTACGTGAGGGGGAGAACAAGTTTCCTACCATCGACATTGAAGCCTTGGCAGTGGTTGAAGCAGTTAGAACCTTTGATCCCTACTTGTATGGTAGGCATTTTAAGATAATCACTGACCATCGTCCTCTTGTACACGTATTTGCCCAGAGGACCAAGTCATTAAGGATGACTCGCTGGAGCCATGAGTTGTCTTTTTATAGTTACACCTTAACTTATAAACCTGGTGCTTCCCATTACATGCCTGACCTCTTGAGCAGAAAGATTTCTCCCATTGATGAAATCTTGAACCCACAGACCGTTGCCGCCGCTCAGCAAGAAGACCCTCTTTGGAATGAAGTTCGTGATTATTTGCAAGAACGCCGGATGCCTAGGCAAAGGATCCCGCTGAATCTCGAGGAATTTGAACTAAGAGGTGATCTTCTATACCATCTGAGAGTCCTCCCTGGGAGAGTAATTAGTCAACTAGTGATTCCTCGTACACTGAGAACTAGAGCTCTGGATGCTGTTCATGCAGATGTAGCTGCTGCCCATCCAGGAATCTTCAGAACCTACTGTCGCCTCAGGGATCACTATTACTTTCCTCAAATGTTGGCCGAGACGAAGAGATATGTCAACTCTTGTCTTATCTGTCAACGGAGAAAAGGCCGTGCAGGAAGAAGGGCCCCGTTAGCTGCCATGCCAGAAGTTACACATCCCATGGAGAGAGTATCGGTGGATCTTATAGATTTGCTTGGATCTACCCACGGCAATAGGTATGTTCTGGCAATTATAGATCACTTCACCAGATATCTGCAGTTGATTCCTCTGCCTAATAAGGAAGCCCAGACAGTTGCTAATGCTTTTATCAAGGAGTATGTTACTCTATTCGGTCCACCTCGTCTACTAGTTGCAGATAATGGAAGAGAATTTCATAATAGGTTATTTTCTCAGGTGTGTCAGACCATCCAAACTCGGACACACTACACGACTCGGTATCACCCAGAAGCTAATGGGATGATTGAACCCAAACCTAACCTAAACCTAACC
>NW_023658527.1:57838-62838 GCF_015228065.2 Penaeus monodon | reverse complement strand
TTTTTTTTTTTTTTTAAAAAAAAAAAAAAAAATATTATATAGATATATATATATTATATATAATTGGTGTGGGGTGTGTGTGGGTGTGTGGGGTTGTGTGGTGTGTGGTGGTGCTGTGGGGTGGGGTATAAAAAATATATATATATAATATAATATTATAATATATTAAAACATACACCCCACACACACACACACACACAAATTTTAATATATAAAAATATATATAAAATAAAATAGTTAATATATATATAAATAAAAAAACCAAAATTATAAATAGGGGATATTATATATTTTTAAAATATATATATTTTATATTTTTATATTGTTGTGGTGTGTGGTGTGTGGTGGTGTGTGTGGGGTGTGGGTGGTATGGTATGTATTATTTATATTATAATTTTAAAAATAGTTTGAATATATATATATACACAACACAGACCCCCCAAAAACCCAAAAAACACACAAACACACACACACACACAAAAACACACAAAACACAATATAATATTTTATTTTTTTTTTTTTTTTTTTTTTTTTTTTTTTTTTTTTACTTATTATATACCTAAATGGGAGATCCTGAAGCAACCCTCCATACTGGTACCGAAAGTGCTTAAAGGGTTTTTGGGGGGGGGATGCAAAATTTTTCCCCTTTTAATTCAGGGTGGGGGAAGGCTGTGTTTTTTGCACTAACTTTTTTAACATTTGTAGGGACTGGAAAAGGGGCAGAGCTCATACCAAAGTCAGTGTGGACCCAAAAGGCAATTTAAAGTCTCGCCCTTGATTTTCCCGACGATGTTGCCATCCTATTTGAGTCCTGAGTAAATTGTGGAGGCTTTTGATGCATTTAGAATGAGGGGAAAACCCCTAGGCCTAGACGTTGGAACCCAAAACCAAAATTTAGGACTTTGGGGGGTGTTAAAGGGGAAACCCCTTTAGTCGATCCATCTTGCGGCGAGGACGTTTAAATTAGAGAAAATTTTAAACCTTTGGGGAGCGTTTTGTCCATATCTCGGGGGGTCAGACCCGGAAGTCGTAGAAAGGTTTTTCCCGGCAACAGGAGCCATGAACCGATCAAAAAAGAGCCCTTTGGGGGATGTCGGTACCTATGAGAAGGAACCCAAATGCGGGGGCTTCAAGGCCTTTATACTGCCAGTTTTGCTCATGGAAGCGAAACGCAGCTATCCCTTGGGCTTGGAGTCTGCCCCCTTTATTTCCTTTTTTAAAAAAGTCCCTTTGCTGGATGGGGGGGGGTACAGCTTACAGGACCGCGTGTCCAACCCGGGGGTTACACCCTGAGGAAATGGCCCGGGAAAGTTTCTTGGGATAATCCGGGATCCCCCAAAATAAGGGGAATGGGCACCTATCTCGTTTTCCCCCGTTGGGCGACCCCGCCCACCAGGGTTTTTCTCTGCGAGACAACCCTGGGGAAGGGGACCTGGGGGACGGGCCCAGGGGGATCATGGCCCGGGGCCCGCCGGGCGAGACCTTTTCCCCGAAAGGGAAATTTGAGAGGGGCCCTGTGCCTGCCTGGAGGGGCTCGCCTCAATGGATCCAAAGGGCTGGGAAACGAAGGGGGGATCGGCCATGCGCCCCCGTCGGGTAGCCCCTTGAGAGGATGATGATATAAAAAATATATATATATAATATATATATATATAAATAAAATATATATTTAAAAATAAAAAAATAAAAATATATATAAAAAAATAAAATAAATATAATTATATTAAAAAAAAAAAAAAACAATTAAAAAAACCACACACAAACACACCCCAAAACAGGGCAAAATTAAAGTGATAAATATATAAAAATTAAAATTATATATAATATATTTTTCTATATATATATTATTTTCAAAAAATTTTTAATATATATATTAAAAAATTTTAAAATATATATATTATTTAATATATAAAATAATATATTTATATATAAAATATATATAAAAATAAATATATAAAAATATTCTATTATAAAACAAACCCCAAAAATTAAAATAATATAATATATAATATATATAATATATATAAAATTTTATATTATTATATATAAAATATATTATATATATAAATATTAAAATAAAATATAAAATTTTATATATATATGTATACCAAACCCCACAAAAAAAAAAAAAAAATTAAAATATATATAATATATATTAATTAAAATATAAAAAATATATATATATAAAAATAATAATAATATTAAAAATAATAGAAAAAACAAAAAAGAAAAAATAATTAAAATATTTAAAAAAATAATAAAAATTAAATTAAAAATAAAAATAATTTTATATTTTTAAAAAATAATTTTTATAATATATTTTTGTTGTGTGTTGGGGGGGTGTGTGTGTGTGTGTGTGGGGTGTGTTATTTTTAAAAATAAAATATTTTATATATATATATATTTTAAAATATACAAAAAAACAAAAAACACCCCAAAAACACACACACCCCCACCCCACACAAAAACAACACAAAAAACACAACACCCCACACAAAAAACCACACACACACACACACACACAACACAAAACACACACACAAATATTATATATATATATATATATTTTAATATATATATATAAAATATATTAACATCAATATGAAGAGTATAACTTAATTCTTTGTACATATATTTTATTATAAATATGTAAAGTGTATAAATATTAAAATAATAATTTTATATATATATATATAAATTAATAATTTTAAATGTTTTATATATTATTATTATCCTACTATTTATCTATCATCTATCTATCTATCACTATATAAAATTTTAAAATAATTAATATATAAAATATATTATAATAATATATGTATTGGGATATGCGGGGTGTGTGTGTGTGTAAACTGTGTTTCTGTGGGGGTTGGGGATTTTATATTTTAAAATTAAAAATATATATTTATATATATTATAAAATATATATAAAATATATATGGGATAAAATATATAAAAATATATAATTTTAGAAAAATATATTTTAGTTTATTAAAAAATATAAATTTTTAGTAAAAATAAAATTAAAATATTTTAATATATATAAAATAATTTATATAATATATATATATTTTTATATATATGTTTTTATATTTATATATATATTATATTATTTATATATATATATTTTCAAATTATATTTCTATATTTTTTATATTTATATGTATATTTATGGTATATATATAATATATATAATATATATAAAAAATATATATTATTTTAATTTTATTATTATATAAAATTAGTACAAACCCGCACACACCCCCACACCCCACACACACACACCACACCACACACACACACACACACACACACACACACATATATATATATATTATATATATAATATAATTTTTAAATTATATGTTTACACACCACACACACATTTTAGTGTGTGTGTTGCATACATAATAATATATCATATATATAATATTATTATATATTATATATATATATAATATATATATATATATACGTATATGCATGTATATTAATATTATTATTTATATATATACATTAAAAACCATATATATACATTTTATATAATCATATATATAATTATATAAGAATATAAAATATGTATAATTTTTCTTTTTATAGCTATATATAATATATATATATATATAAACACACACACACCACACACACCACACACCACACAAAAACCCAACACACACCCCACACACACACACACACACCACATTTATATATAATATTATTATATATTTAAAAATTTTAATATGTATATATACATATATATTTGTATATACATATATAAATGAATAAATGAATATTTTAAAATATATAGAATATAAATGTATATAAAAAGAATATTATTATACGTATATATGTATATATATATGTATATATTTATTTATTTATATTTATGTACACACACATACCCCAACACAAAAAACCCCCAAAACACACACACCCAACACACACCCAGCAACACAGACACACACACACACAAACACAGACAGCCAAAATACATATAATATTATATATAAATTTATAATATACATATAATCTTTAATACATATATAATTATACATTATATATATACAAACACAAACACATACCAAAAACACACACACACACAACAAAACCATATACGTGCGCGGCTGGTGAATATATATATATATATATAATATAATATATTATTATATATTATGCATATATATATCTATAATATCATATTATATATAGATAGAATATTTTTGGATACTATATACGTATTATATATATATAATTATATTATTATATATATTTATATATGTATATACTATCAACATAAATATAACATATATATAAATATTTTTAGATTCATATATATTATATTACAAAAATATTATATATAAAATATTTATTAATAAATATATATATTTATATAAATATATATATATATATATATATATGTACTGAATACCTGGGTAAGACAAAAAACTGCCCCTTTTTGGGTTCCCTTGAACAAGGATAGCACCCATTACTCCCTACCCAGGTTGCGTTAAAGTGTCGGCAGCGGGGCATGGAACTGGTGAAAACCCTTCGGTTTACTGATTAATGGTTTCACCAAATAAAAGCGGGCGTATTACGCGTAATGTTTTAAAGCGGGGGCAGAGATAGTTCCTCCTAGTTAGTTTGGGGACCGATAGAGAAGGACCTGGGGGATTCCCCTAATTTTTTTTTCCGACAAACCTCTCACCCAAAGATTTAAAACAGAAATGATAATTCATACCACATCGCCCCTCGGTGGGTTATCAAGGGGGCGTTGTCAGTGGGCAACCAGGTGACAAGTTAAATATGCATCTGGAGGAAAGAAGATAAAAAAAACATGTCCCAAATTAAGAAAAACATTAAAAAACGAACGTGGGCTAAGGGAAAAAAAAAGAAGGGTAAATTACATACTGTCTGTAAAGAAATGGGTGATACAAATTTTATATATAGGAACCCTGAGACCAATTGGAAAAGTAAAGGGGGGTTTCAAAACTAAAAAAAAC
>NW_023658527.1:20214-22714 GCF_015228065.2 Penaeus monodon | reverse complement strand
AGAAAACGAAGTAAAATGAAGATACGAAATCAAATATATTATAAATAAAAATATTTTAGAAAGAAACAGAGGTTTTAAAGTTATAATAGTAAACGCTTAAAACCTGAATCATTTGGAACCTGTCGGTTTTAATGGTCCATCCACATAAACAAACCAGTGGGAGTTGTTCTCTTCGTAAATAGAATAAATAATAAATAAAATAATAATAAATATAAAATAACATGAAAAGACAAACTATTTCACTCATGTCTCCTTAACCCTTAAATTGGTGACAACTTCGTTCAATAAAACCAAAGCAGCTCATTAGATTTAAAATATGAAATATTGCGTGTCTCCAGAACAACCTTCGTTTTCTCTACATCCCACTGACCTTGTGCCCGCGCTCTCTTTAACAGGTGTTTTCGAATACTCCGCGCGGCCAATTTAAAACACAATTTTTTGTTACACTTTAATAACTAGATAAATAACCTCAAACCAAAATACTATCTCTTAACTTTGACCAATATACCCAATAAATAAAATATAACATTCTATAATCGAACACGATACACCAAACTCTCTATGGTAGCACGAAACAATACAGGAGGAACTTAGCATAAACATGCAACAAGCAAACATATATTAGGTAACACTTATCATAATATAATACATATTTTATACATTAATATAATTCCATATATATACACATATATACATATATATAACATATATACATAATATATGTATAGGTATTATACCTATTATATATATATAACATTATATACTATAATTAATATAATATATATATATATAAATTCTTTTTATATTAATACATATATAATATTATTTATATATATATTAATAATAAATATATATCATATATTAGAATATTATATATTAATATATATATATATCTATACTAGTATATTATGTATTATAATATATATATGTTTATATCATATTTATTTATTTATATATATATATATAATAATATATATATATATAATATAGATATAATATGTGTTGTGTGTGTGTGTGTGTGTGTGTGTGTGTGTATACTATAATATATATCATATTATATATAATATAATATATATATATATATATAATATATATATAAACACCCACATAAACAAACAACACACACACACACACACAACACACACACACCACACACAACACACCACGCACACACACACACACATCACACACACACCCACACACATATATATATAGATATAAATATATATATATATAATATATATATATATATATATATGTACATATATACACAGACACAAAATACACACGCATGTATATATATGGTATTCTATATATGTAATGTATCATACATTACATACATATATATATACATATATTATATATATATAATATACTATATATATATATATAATATATGGCATACATAACATATATTGTTATATATGTTATATAATTATAATATACTATATTATATATATTTATATATATATAACTATATATATATATATGTGGTCGTGTGTGTGTGTGTGTGTGTGTGTGTTGTCTACATACATAAATATGGATGTATAATTATACATATATATCTATATAGATATTAATTACTTATGATACTATATATATTATAATATAAACTCGATAATATTATTATTATATATATTATATTATTATATTTTCATATATATAATTTATTTGATATATATTTATATAGCTATATAATAAGTACATACTTGTATATATATATATATATATATATGATATATATCATATTATATAACAATATATATATACATATTATGTATATATATATATATCATATCTATAATATATATATAAATGTGTGTGTTGTGTGTGTAGTGTGTGGTGTGTGTGTGTGTGTGTTCCGTATTGTGTGTGAATATATATATATATATAATAATAGATAATATTATATATATTTGAAATATTAATATATATATATATACATAATTATTTATATATAATAATACATATGTATTATATATATCATATATATATATATTATATATTTGTATTTTATTAGCCATGTATCATATATCCTCATGTGTTATCAATAAACCACGCTGATATTCCAGTATATGAGTATTTTTTCACAAGAGTATTTCGCAATAATGTTGACATTCACATATTTAACGTATATTCAACAACTGTTTTATTACTATTCATGTACTCTATATTATGTGCATTGCAACCATCCCCCATGAACGTGGTTACACGAACGCAATACAGTCAACAGAGGGAGAACAGATGAGGAATATTTGATATTCGCGCTAGGGAGACAAACGTGATCCTTGTGCCGCGAACTGTTTGGATGGTAACAACCTCATCTCTGGTTCCATCCTTCCGCCAAATTTTGGAATTCAGTAATGATCGCGTACGAATTTATCAATTAGAGTTTGACCGTGCTGATCGTGGTACTTCTTATCTTTTCCTGCAATAACCGAATACATGTCAAGAATTTACTTTCTGTACTTTATTCCAATTACCAACTGTGTTTTTTTTC
>NW_023658527.1:5000-10000 GCF_015228065.2 Penaeus monodon | reverse complement strand
CTCCCAGAGAGTTTGGTGTATTGGTTCGATTTTAAATGTTTTTTTTATTTTGGGGGTATTTGTTCAAAGTTAAGGATATTTTTTCGGGTTGGGGTTTATTTCATTTTATAAGGTAAAAACTTTGGGTTTTTCAAATTGGCCGCGCGGGTTTCGAAACCCCTGTTAAGAGGGCGCGGGCCAAGCATGGGAAGAGAACAAATTTTTCGGAGACTTTTCAATTTCATATTTTATTATAAGAGCTGTCTTTTTATTGAACAAAGTTCACCAATTTTAAGGTTAAGAGTACAGAGTAAAATTTGTCTTTTCATTTATTTTATTTTTTTTTTTTTATTTTTTTTTTTTTTTCGAAAAACCCCCACGGTTTTTGTTTGTGACCTTTAAAACCGAAGGTTCCAAATTTGTTTCGGTTTTAAGGTTGTACAAATTAACTTTACATACCCGTTTCTTTTAAATTTTTGTTTTTCCCATATATTTGAGTTTCGTATTTTTCATTTACTTCGTTTTCTTGTTCCATTTTAATGAATGCTTTTTAAAAAAAAATTTTTTCCCTTTTTCTCTTATTTTGAGCGATAATAACTTCATACGAAAGTATTGAGTCATCCACAAAGAATTCTTAATACTCAATCAGTATCGAGATGAGCTCTTTTTTTTCAAATAAAATGAATTATGTATTCAAAATAATATGATATATGTATAAAATGTATGTTATATTTTAATAAATGTATATAACAATATTTATATATATACATATATTATATGTATATATAGGGGAATATAAAAGTTATTATATATTATATTTTAATATATTCATTTTGTATATTAGCATTAAATATGTATATATAAGATATAAATGTAATATATTTTAAAAAATTGAATATAAATGTATATAAATGTATAATTATGTAATATATATGTAGAATAAATATGTAATATGTATATAATGTTTTTTTATGCATATAAATATTATATATTTTATATAATATTATATTATGTACATTTTTTATTTTGTATATGTATACATAGTTATATACATGTGATAAAATTTTTTTATTTTGTATTTTTGTGTACATATAGTATATTATATGTTGTGGTATCATATGTGTATTATCACACCTATCTATCTATACTATATATAATGTGTGGTGTGTATGTATATATATTATGTTTATAGATACATATTTTTTATATAGGAAAAATATATGATATATATCATATTATGTAGAATATGTAGAAAATTTTTTTTTCATGTATGATAATTCATATGTATATACAATGCAATATGTATATGTTCATTATGTTATATACATAAATGCATTATAAAAATTAATATGCATATATATGTATATATAGGTTTATATATATATATGTATATAATGTATATTATGTAAAATATTTTTATATATGTGAAAATATTATTATGTATATATATGTGATATATATATATAATATATAATATATATATGTATATATATGAATATAAGTGATATATGAATATATATTATATATATGTAATACTGTATATATATGAAATTATAATATATTTTTCTATATATATGTATTTTTTTTAATATATGTATATATATGTAATTTGATATATGTTGTATATATATGTATATTTTGTATATATATCAATATAATGAATATATACGATATATAGTATATTATATAGAATATATATATATATATATAATATATTAAAAATATTTTATTTTAGTATGTTATAATGATAATATGAATTTTAAATATATAATATTAAAATATATATATTTTATATATTTGTGTGTGTGTGTTGTGTGTGTGTGTGTGTGTGTGTGTGGTGTGTGTGTATCTCTCTCTTCTCTCTCTCTCTCTCTCTCTCTCTCTCTCTCTCTCTATATATATATATATATATATATATTATATAATGTGTGTGGTGGTGGTGTGTGTGTGTGTGGTGTGTGTGTATGTTAACATATAATATGATATAAAAAATATATATATATATATATATATAATATTATATTATTTTATATATATATTTTGGTATATATGTTTTTTTATTTAAAAAGTTTTTTAATATGAAATATATTTTATTATAAAATTATAAAATAATGTATATATATTATATAAATATAAAAAATTGTATATATATTATTTTTAAATATTTTAAAATTATATATATATATAATATAATACATTATATATATATTTTAAATTTTTATATTTAATATAATATAAAATTTTATATATATGTATATATATAATAATATATATACAAAATATTATAATATAATGTATTATATATATATATATAATACATAAAATATTATATATAAGTATATTAATATATATATTAATATGAATATATATATATATATTTTAACTTTAATAATATATAATAATAGGTAAATTAAATAATAATTATATATATGATAATATTATATATATATATAAGTTTTTAATTTTTAAAAATATTTAATATATACATATATACACTATATAATATATACATATATATATATATATAAATATATATATAAATATAATATAATTTATATGCATATTTATGTATATACATACACACACACACACACACACACACACACCACACACACACAATATTATTTTTTATATATATTATAAATATATAGAGAGAGAGAGAAGAGAGAGGGAAGAAGAGAGGAGAGAAAATACAAACAACAAACCACACACAACACACACACACACACACACACACACCATATATATATTATATATATTATATATATATATATAATACATATATATACATAATATACATACAATATTATATATTATTATATTTTTATAAATATATTATATATAAAAATAATAATATATATATAAAAATATACTAATTTTTCATAAAATTTTTAAAATCATATAATACATATATATACATACATATATATACAAAATAACATATATATACATATATATATTAAACATACATATATATAGAAATTTTAAATCATATATCATTATACATGTATCAATATATATACATAATATTCTTATCACTTATATGTAAAAATATAAAATAAATATATATGTATATTTATAATATATATATGCTATATATACTTTATATACATCTATATGCTATTATGATATTTTAATCTACATATAATATGTTAATAATTATATATATACACAATTATACATATATATACTATTTACACAATATAAAAATTATATACATATAATACAATATATACATATATATATATAAACCTATAATAATATATATGCATATATATTTATATATAGCAAAATTATTTTTTTAAAATATGTACACATATAATTATGCATATTATACATATGATAGTATACAACATAAAAATATACTAAATATCTCAATTTTTCATATTAACATAATTTCCCTATATAAACAAGTATACAATATATAATATATATATATAATCCCACACAACATATATATATAGATATAGATGTAGGTAGATAGATAGATACACATATAATACACACACACATATATATATACATTATGTACACATATATATAATATAAATAAAAATTACCAGTAATAACATAGTATAATATACACATATAAACATATGTACATAATATGAATAATTATATTATATAATATATAAATATGCATTAAAAAACAATATATACATAATACATTTTTGTCTACAATATATAACATAATTATAATTTTTATATACATTATATTCATATAATACATTATATACATTATAAAATTATTTAAAAATATATTTATATGCATATATACATTATACATATATATACATATTATAAAATATAATACTTTATTTCATTATATCATAATATTTGTATATATATAAATTAGTATAAAAAAATTTTATAACATATTACATAAATTTATTACATATAAGCTATATATATTTGAATACATATATTACTTTTATTATGAATAAAAAGAGCTCATCCGTACTATATTAAATTTTAAAGAATTCTTTGGGATGACTAAAGTTTCGATAAAGTATTATCGTAAAGATAAAAAAAAAAAGGAAAGAATTTCCTTTTAAAAGCTTCATTAAAATGGAAAAAAGAAAACAAGTAAAATGAAGATACAAAAACCCAAATAATGGAAATACAAATATTAAAAGAAACAGGGTAGTAAAAAATTAAGTTTTGTACAACCTTAAAACCGAAAACAATTTGGAACCCTTTGGTTTTAATGGTATCACAAAAAAACCAGGGGGGTTTTTTTTCGAAATAGAATAAAATAAAAAAAAAAAAAATAAATAAAATAACATGAAAAAAAAAAACTATTTACTCATGTCTCTTAACCTTTAAATGGTGAACTTCGTTCAATAAAAAAGGCAGCTCATTAGTAAAAAATTGAAATATGAAAAATTTTTCCCGGGAAACCCTTTGTTTTCTCTCCCCCTGCCTTTTGCCCCCGCCCTCTTAACAGGGGTTTTGAATACCCGCGCGGCCAATTTTTAAAAAACCCAAGTTTGTTTTCCTTTTTAAAATGATAAAAACCTCAACCCGAAATAAAATCCTTTAAATTTGAACAAAAACCCCAAAAAAAAAATATCATTTATAATCGAACACGAATAACCAAACTCTCTAGGGAGCACGAAACAATACAGGGGGGAACTTACCCAAAAAAATGCACAAAAAAACAAAATTAAAGGTATACAATTATCTAATATTAACAATTTATACATATATATACCATATAATACACATATATACAATATATACACAATAACATAATATGAATGTATGAAAATATATAAATAAAAATAATTATAATAAATATAAATAATGATGTAGGGATATATAAGGTATATAATTATTTATTTTTTACATAAAAAATAAATTATAATTTAATTTTAAATATGTGGTGTGGGGGGGGGGGGTGTGGGTGTTGGTGTGTGTGTGTAAAGTTTTAATATTATAATTAGATATAATTATAATATAAATTATATAAATAATATACGCAACAAAAACAAAAAACACACCCCCACACTATTATTATA
>NW_023658526.1:0-23820 GCF_015228065.2 Penaeus monodon | reverse complement strand
AGATAGTTTTGTGTGTGTGTGTGTTGGGGTTGTGTTTTTGTGTGTGAACACATATTATATTTATCTTACAAATATATATAAAATATAAAATATATATATATCTGTATATATATTTATATATATGTATACATATAAATTAGTATGTGTTATTCAAATATATATATATATATATATAATATAATATAGTGTGGGGGTGTTATAGTATATATTAATATATATATAAATATATATATTTTATATATATATATGTATTTTTAAAAAATAGCAATATATTTATAGCATAATATGTATCATTATAATGTATTTTGCTGACGATTTGCTATCCTATCTAGACCTTGGAGTCACTGGTGGCGGCTTTTGATGCATTTACAATGAGGCAAGCCTTTGGCCAGAGGTCTCCGGCCCAAGACCAAGATTCGGGACTTTCGGGGGTCTGTTAGGGGAACCCTTTTCAAAAGCCATGCCTGCGGCTGGTCAGGCGGAGTAGTCTGTGATAATAATTTTCCGTTTTGTTCGCGACGTTTCTTTTTTAATCGGTGAAAAAAGCAACCTTGTCTCTTGACCTTTTCCCTCCTCTTTACCCCCTAAATTTGCAGTATTCGCAAGTGCAAAGAAATTTTTCCTGCGCTCTCGATAAAAGGTAAACTTTAGCTAAATACGAAAAAAAATGCAATTACTCAAAAGTTCTGCATATACAATAAAGACGTACACAGCGCATATGCACTTAAACCCCAACCTAAAAGAAATTATATATCAAAAAAGCAATAACCTAGACACATTTTATTTATAGCTTAGCTGACATAGAGGTCAAAACAAAAACTCAAAATTACTTAGCAAGCGGAGACTGAAATATAGAAAACAAGACATTGAGTTTTTTTTTTAAAAAATTTTTTGAAAAAAGTTGTAAAGAAAACACAACATGTAAATCTCCGAATTTCAGAAATTTTAAACCGGGAAAAAGCAATTAAAAAGACATATTTTAATAAAAATGTTGTAAAGCCCATTTTAGAGTCACGGACAGAGTCCATAGCTAAAATTTTCCCAAAAGGGACATGCTTCATTGCCGGGTAATATTCTTGTTTCAATATTCTGTTCTTGGGGGGGAAAAAAACCCATATCTTTCCCCCCTTGAAAACAGGGGGTTTTACATCTAAGATGGTTCCTACCCCCACCGCGTTATCGCCAATCGCAAACCCCTAGCACAGAGAAAGGATTAGGAAAAAAAGACAGACAATTTACACTTTCCCCGTAAAATTTAATTTCCTAAATTTTGCTTACTTAACGAACGATCGCAAAAATTCTCTCAACCGGGTCATTTTAAAATGTTTATAAAAAAAACTATAACCTTTTTCATTATACAAAAGTCATTCCTGAAAAAAATCTTCACAATATTTGGCCAATGTTTTCTTTCCATGCAAATTACGCTTTACAAAACGAAAAAAACACACGCACCAAGGCTAAATTTCGAGATGTGATGATCTACTAATTTAAGAAACTTTTTTTCCGAAAAAAGATCGATAAATGCCAGAAACCCACGAAATGAAAATAGATGGGGGGTAGAACTCCATAAAACAAAGTAGTAATGCAAAAATTTCCCATTAACATTTAAAAATGAAAATGTCCCTAATTTCGGCCTGGGGCGAAAAAGAATTTTAACCACGAAAACTCATTAAAAAATTCACCTTTTTTTTTCATGCGGAAAAGACTTCAAAAAAACATCTCGAAACTTTCCCTCTACGGAAAAATTACGAAGAAATATTTTTCCCCCACAAACATTTTCTTTACCGAAACCAGTCTGCTTTTTGGGAAATTTAACTCCAATCCTGAGATTTTCCCTTGAGTTTTTTAAATGATAGGACACCCCTTTCCCTAAACGCACATATGGTGCGAAATTATAAAAGGGGATTTTGTTCTATTTGCTGCCAATTAAAGTACACAGATAGGGCTTAAATTTAAAAGTGCATAGTGGAATTCCAATTCTGCAGATCGTATTATCCATAGCGTGCCATCCCTTCCCCAATTTCCCTTAACCCCTACACCACTCTTTGTACTACATAACAATTTTGTACCCCAGGGCCCCTAAATTTAGCGAAAATTTTCAGTAACTGTCCTATTTATGTCTCATGAAACGGGAATACATCGACTTTAGAGCGTTCCTTAATCCCAGATTCGACCATGCTCATCCTTTTTGTCGTGGGAACATGTCCTCACCCCGGGAAAAGAAAGATAAGAGGGATCTTATACCGATTTTATTGTCTTTGTCTTTTCTAGTAAAACCGTGTCATTCCTCGTTCAAAATTTTGCGCACATAATATTGTTCTGGCGCCTACCTGCTTTTAGCTCCACGCCTTCCTTTTTATGAAGACTATAGCAGGGGGGGTCACTTCATGTTATGAGGGGGGGTGACGGGGAAATTTTCCCTAAAAAAAACATTTTTTTGCCCTGCAAAACACAAAAAAGAATATGCTACTAGCTCTTTATAAGTCCCGGGAATGGACATCAACCATATTATATATGTTTATTGGTTTGAAAATTATAAATTATATAACCCGAGGATTTGCCCCGCGAAAAATAGATTTTGCCCGCAAAAAGGCTTTTTTTTAAAAGTGTGGGGGGGGGGGGGGTGCCCCCACAAAAATTGGCCCTCGTCAATAACACCCCAACAAAAACAAGGGTCAGGTTTACAAGTTAGAAAAAAGGGGAATTTAAACCCCTTTTTCTATATTTCCAAAAAGGAAAACATCCTCCCTCGTCGATAATGTCATGGGATTATATATCCAAATCTCTTTAAAAACCCCCTTGAATGGGTTTAAAATTCTATCGGTCGTTCAATATCGCCCTAAATTCGTCGCAGTGGGAGGGGCGAAAACGTTTTAATACATGAGATAGTGTACCTTTTCTCCCGCTACAATAAAAATAATAATTTTAAAAGCAATAATAATATTAATAAAAAAATAAAATAATAAAAATAATAAATGATAATGATAATAATAATATCAAAAATAAAAATAATAAAAAAGAACTAATAATGATGATAATAAAAAAAACAATAACAAAAAAACACTGTAAAGATAGTAATGTATGATGAATAATAATAAAGACAATAATAATAATGATAAAAATAAAGATTGTGATAATAAAATTTAATGTAAAAGATGATGATGGGATGATGATAATTTTATAATATAATAATAAAATAAAAATAATAAAAATAAAAAAAAAGAATAATAATGATATAATAAAAATAACAATACAAAAATAACGCTGATAAGAGAAAATGATGATAGTAATAAAAATAATGACATAAAAAAAATGATAAAATAAAAATGATTGTGTAATAATGATAAAAATAGAATAATAATAATAATAATAATAAAATTAAAATGTAATTATAAAGAAAAAATAAAATAATGATGAAATATAACAATAATAGTAATAGTAAGAATGAGAATAAAATAACAATGATAATAAGCATAATATGATAATTTAAAACCAATGTACTGATGTAAAATGAAAAAATATCACCAAATATCATATTAAAAGGCAATAAGAAAAAAAACAATAATGTAAGATATAAAAATAATAAAAAATAATAAAAATTTTTTAATTTTGGGAGCGATAATGATATTGAAATGATAAAAATAAGGAAAAACAAAAATAATAATGATTATAATATAATTTAAAATAAAAATAATAAAAATAATGATAATAATAATCATCATTTCATCATTACCTTGTCAACAGTATCATAATTGATATTGCAATAATAATAACAATAACAACAGCAATTATAATAGTGATAATAATAATGATAAAAATAATATAATAAAAACCGTAACACAATATTCAAATTTTGGTAAAAAAGATAAAAATAAAAAAATAATAAAGTTGGAAAGAAAAAATATAATAATGATACTACACTTCTAATAATAAAAGATAAAAGTAATACTGCTACAATTAAAAATTTATTAAAATTTTATACAAGAAAAAAAAATAACTTTAAAAAAAAATTTATGATAATATTGATGTATAAAAAATAAAAAATAAAAATAATAAGATAATAAAAATATCATTATTATCAATAATAACAAAATAATAAACAAAAAGGGTAATAATGAAAAATAGGTAATAAAAAAAATGATAAAAATAAAAATAAAAATAAAAATATTGTTATTTTTTATTAAATAATTTTATTAATAAAAAATAATAAAATAATAATAACAATAATATTAAAAATAAAAAATAAAACAATGCAAAAATAAAATAATAAAATGAATATACTACTAAAAATAACAATAAAATAATAAGGATAATAATTGGTAATAGGAATAATGAGAAAAATGATAATAAAAATATAATGAAAATAAAAATGATAACAATAATTGTATAAAGACAAGAAATAGAATAAGGAACAGAAAAAGTAAGAAAAAATATAAAATTTTAAAAATAATAAAATGTATTAATAATGAAATAATTAATGATAAAAAAACCAAAAAGGACAATTAATAATATAATTTTTTATTTTACTTATTAGATACAAACTAATGATTAAATTACTGTTATTTTTTTTTATTTTTTTAAAACCACTTTTTATTACCAACACATAATAGTCATTTTATAACCGCAATAAGAAAAGAAGAGAAAAAAAAGTGTAATAATAATAACAATAACAAAAATGAAATAATAAAATGATAATAATATTAATAACAAAAATAAAAGTAAAAATAATAATAATAATAAGAAAAGAATAAGAAGAAAAACATTATAATGTAAAAACAAAATGATAATAATAAATTATTTTTATTATTATTTTTTTAATTAAATATAATAGTAATTATTATTATTATCACTATTACTACATATAATAAAAATGATAATGAAAATTATAATATTAATAACAACAACAACTCATAATGAAAAAATGCTGATGAAAATAATGATAATGATGGTGTAAATAAAGTTTTAATGACAATAAAAATGAAAAAAATAATTTTTATAATAAAAACACAAAATGGGAAACAGTAAAAATAACAATAACAAAATAAAGATTGATAATGACAAATTACATGGGCCTCAAATGAAATATATTGTTGTACATCTATTAAAGGAAAGTAACAACATATACTAAAAAAACAGCACGGGTGGAAAACATGAATTTTTAAAATGAATATGAATCGTCTCAGACACAGAAGCTTTTGCCGGAAAAATTTCCAGGGAAATTTCAAGGTTTGTGAACCCCAAACAGCAGGGGGGGAATTGCGCCCACTCCTTCTCTTATGGCCAAACCACTATTTTCCCCTTTTTATGGGAATCCTCTCGGCTTTATCTAGAGGGGCACTATTAATTAACGTCAAGTGTGATTCTTCCGTTCATTACCGAGTCATCTCTTAATGAAACCCCCTACTATAAAAAAAATTTAAAAACCGTAAAAGGGTTATGTGACTAACTTTAGTCTTTGAGGGAATGAGAGAGGGGTAATACAAACAATTTTATAATCTTATACTTCTTGATATATTATAAATCATTAAAATTTCAACTAAAAACCCTTAAATTTAAAACAGATGTCATTCCCACAATTGTGTATTTTAAAAATGTCCTTCTCTTATTTCTTCCTTCTTGAAACCTTTGTCGTACAGACTTTTTTTAAATTCTTTATTTCTTCCTGATCAGTTCAAAAGGGTTCCTAAAGGGTGGGGATCTGCTTTATATCTGGTCCTCTCCCAAGGACATCAACAAGAAAACAAAAAAAACATTCCTAAAAAAAAAAAAAAAAAAAAAAAAAAAAAAAAATTGTTCTATTTTAGGAATGTTAAAACAAAAAAATTCAAAAATTTAAATGATTTCTTTTAGGAATAACTATTTTGACAAACAAAAAAATTTGCGTAATTAAGCCATTATTTTTCGATCTGAGTATTTTATATTTTAGATTATATTATTTTTTATAAACCCTTATTTTGAAAAATAGCACAATTAATTATAAACTTCAATAAAACTTACTCTCCTTTAAAGGTATTAAAAACCCCAAAAAAAACAGAAAACATCTGAATGGTATCGAAGTGCCACAGCAAACCCCTACTGTGAAGAAATTTCTATTTTCCTGTTTTTTCCTATTTGTTCTCAAACGATTACTTTGTTATTGTTCTTTAATCAGATCTAAGTATTTATAATTTTATTATTGTTACGCCGACCCCTCGTCTCTCTGCCCCCAAACACAAGGTGGGCTAGGCAGACGGCATGCATTCACGGGGTCGGAACACTGAACAGCTCCAAGAGGCCCCGAGCACCACAGCGCCCCAGAACACCAGGGGGGAAAACGCCACCTGGAAGGCGGGCACGAAATAAAACAAAATAATCTTTCCTTTATTTACAAAAAGTTATTTACCCGTACATTTTTTTTTAAGACACAATAAAAGGGGGGGAAAAACCAATGTCACACTGCACATACGTTTTAAAAAGGGAAAACACAAAGTTTATCAGGTCACAAGGCACACCGAGGTCTTCACAGGAGCAGCACCCAACTCATCTCTACGTTTGTTCCCCCGCTCCTCTGCTCACAGCCAATGCGTCATGTTTGCCTAGGCCCTTTTCATTTAAAAACACATGCCCAGGTCACCCTTTTCATGTTAACACATGTTTCGCACAGAGAAAAAGACCCACTGGCGTAGCACACCCCCCCCCTATCAACAGACGCCCGTCTGCTCTGACATACCAAAACCCTAAACAAACTACAGAAAATTTAAAATAAAATTAGCCTCAGGAACAAAAAAATTTTTCAAACAAAAGAAAACCTAATTGAAAATCAGTTCTCAAAACACAAAAATTTTCATCCAGCGCGGCTTTTTCGCTCTCGGGGGGGTCGCCTGGAGGAGGTGTGGGCGGGGGTAGATTGGCAGGGGCCCCCCCCCAAAGGGGTTCTCCTGCCCCAAGACCTGGCTCGGGTCACCATTGAATCTGTTGCATCGCCTCACCGTCCAAAGCTCCCCCTCTCTCGGTCAGCGTCTCCCAGTCCTCATCGCCGCTAGGGGGCAAACGTCTCTTCTTTTCACCATGGCCCCGGGAGTAGCTTCCGGGCCCCATGGTAACGCCACAGCCCTCGGGGAAAGTGGGCAACGGCCCCACACCAACCCAAACCCTCCTCCCCGACGCCTTTGGGATGCTCCACTTCCTCAAAAGTGCCCAGTTTGCACCAGCGGCACTTTGGGCCCCTTATCGGGAATTTAGCTACCAACATGTAAAACCCCCCCCCTGGTCCAAAAAGGCTCCGCCCAACGCACCCATCAGCCAGCTGCAGGTTTAAATGGGCTCCACGAGGCCCTCTACCCCACGCATCACTTTGACATCGAACCGGATTCTAACTCTGTCCTGGGGTAAGGTCAGTCTTCACCGAAACTACACTGCACAGCCAACCCGGGAAAGAAAGGGGCACATCTTCACCGTGCCCCTCCCCAGCTTTTCCAAGGTCGCACACGCCTTTTTCTGCGTCAGGTAGTAAAGGCCCAGAAAGCAGGCTCGTCCAGACTCACATACCCGGGCACCACTGCCCGTGCGCCCACGCCAATACGACCCCACGGGCCCCTTAAGCTGCCACAATCCCCTGTGACCCCAACAGTCTCTGTGGTGCTCTGAAGCCCAAAGTGGCCAAACATATCAGGCCCACTGGGTCTTCTCACCCCAGTGCCACTGTCAGGCGGCATGGCTTCCTATCTACTAAACCCCCCACCTCCCATCGTCTGGTTCGCAGCAGTTTACCCAAGGGGGGCCCGGGGAAACCGGGGGACGGCTGGGTTTCTCCCCCTTCTCCACCTGTCCAAGTTTTCCACCTGTCCATTTCCCTTAGCCTTGGCATGCCTCGGATGGTGACCGTCCCTGCCAAATTTCCCTTTGAGCCCTGCTGGAAGGCATAGAATCCGTCCGCTTGAAGACGTGTTCTCCGCTCCCTCTACACTGATATCTGCCCCCTTTTCCTCTCCGCACCCCCAAAAAAAAGCCTTAGAAATGCTTGGGCTCCCTTCCTCATCTACCTTCTCCACTTTAACCTTCCGGGCCCCAAGGTAGGGCGGGGCTGGCAGTGGCCCTAGGCCCTGGTTGCCTTCAGGAAGGCCCTCGAACTCCAAGGCCCTTGCCAGCGCCCCCTGCAGTCCTCAGGGGTGCCTGCTTAAGACATTTCAGCTGCTGGCCCTGCAAAGCGTCAACAAAAAAGTCGCGGGCCAGGACCACGATCATCTCTTCCGCAGCCGCGGGGGTACACCTCCTTACCAGCCCCTCCAATCCTCCCCAGCGGGGACGTGTTCGCCACCTCACATCCGCTCTTCAAGCGCGCCCGAATACCTGGGCCCTGGGGTTGCCCGAAACGGCTTTTCAAACCCCCTCCATGCTGGTGTAAGAGGCATGTTGGGAGGGCGGCAGATCCCCCAAACCTCCACCGCGGGCCCTTTTAGCACTTTACCGCTGCGGGGTTTCTCTTCCTTGCTCCACCCTGGGAAATTTCCAGCATTTAAAAAATTGGGCGACATATCCCTCCCAGGCCCCCTTCCCGTCGTACTCAGCGGTTACGCCTCACAGAAAGTCTGGAGGCCGAAGGGTGCCCGGGTGGAGAATGCGGCGTGAACAAAAAGCCTGGGGGGAGGGAAAGGGGAAAGGGAAGGAGGAACGAGGGGGGTTGCCGGGTCCCAGTTTGCCGCCACCTATACCCAAGGGAGCGGTTCCGATGGGTCCCCCCGCCTTCTGCAGCGACCACGGCTGCACACGACGCTGCGAGGCCCCGGGGGTTTCCGTCACGGACCCCCGGCAGACCCCGTAAAAACTGCACTCGGGGGATCTTTGCCAAACCCCGTCTGCCTTCTCTGCTTTCAACGTTATACCTCGTGCGCCGCCTTTCCGCCTTCACTTCCTCCCTCACCCTGAAACCTCGCCCTTCAGAGTCTGCACCTCCCCTTCGTTATCTTACGTGTTGCAGGCCTTGTCGGGGTACTGCTAGTTTCCCTCTTCACAGAGCAAATTTATCTGTAGCACCTCAACAAGTTGGGAGAAATGTTCCTTGCTTCCTTGCCTGCATCTCGACGAGATGGTGCGCCCGCTCGGTGCCCTTGTGCCTGCTCTTTGCCCTTTGGCCTTTTTCCCCCCTCATACCGGCCACATGGCAGTGATCAGGTCCTCTGGCTCGGCTTTACCTCACCTGCCTGCCTCAGTCATAGCCTCCCCTTCCCTCGTGCTGCCCCCATCTTTGGCGACATGATAAAATCGGCGCTCTCATGTCAAAAATCACAAATCCCACTCCTGACACCATTTGTTACGCCCCACCCCCTCGTCTTCTGCCACCAAAACGGGGGAGGCTAGGCCGGGATGCTTTCACAGGGGCGTGAACACTAAAAGCTCCAAGAGGCCCGAGCACCACAGCGTCCCCAGAACACCACAGGGGAAAACCCCCCTGAGAGCAGGGCACGAAAAAAACACAAAAAGACAGTCTTTCCCTTTTTTTTTACAAAGTTATTTTCCCGTACACTTTCTATAGGGACAAAACGGGGGGAAACCAGCATGTACATTTACCGGGACCTTTTTATAGGGACAATACGGGGGGACACCACATGTCCACTGCACGATCACTTATAACAGGGGAACCAAAGTTTATCAGGGCACAAAGGCACCACGAGGTCTTCACAGGAGCAGCACCCAACTCCTCTCTACCTTGTTCCTCCGCTCCTCTGCTACAGCCAGCTGCTCTGTTTGCCCAGGGCCCTTCATGTTTAAAACATGCCCAAAGGTCATCCTTTTTCATGTTAAAACATTTTCGCGCAGAACAAAGCCCCTGGGGAGCTTATTGATATTAGTAAGCTGAATGTTCTTTCTTACTTCTGGTATTTAAAGAATTTTACTAACCTCTTCGCGCATTTACCAGGCATAGTTTCGGTGTTCCTCTCTTTCAGGGTTTTTAAAACTGTATATTTTTAACATTTTAACATCTACCCGGTCATTGGTTCGTCTTACTCCATACATCTAATACCGGAACTTAAATGAATCTCTCCAGAAAAAAAATTAAACATATTGGGTTTTTCATTAAAATATCCTTATGGAAACCTTTAAAAAACAAACAACAGTGAAATATAAAACGTACACCTAAAAAAGAGAACGCATTGGGGGGGAAACAAAGAAAACTGAAATTTGTAGGGTAAACTGTTTCCTTATTGTGTTTAAAAATATAAACATATATAGCACCTATATAAAAACAGTAAAAAAAAAATATTATCTTTCTAAAAAAAATAAATATATCTTTCTAATAAATTTTTTAAGTACTAATTATCTTTCACAGTAAAGACTAAATTAATGAGGTATACATAATAACGATGGTAAAGACCAAGCAAGTAGGTATACAAAAGGGGGGTCACAGACGAATTTTTGGTCTTACTTCGTGTTCTAGTGCTCATTCAGGGGTTGGGGGGCCCATATATAAAGGGAAAAAGGAGTGACACGTATGAAATGAAGAAATGAAAAAAAACTAAGGCTCAAGTACATATGCTTAGTCTGAAAAAAGAGCATTTTTTGTGGGGAAAAAAATTCCCTTTCAGATTTTTTTATTGTGAAAAGAAAGGGGGGCAATTTAAAGGGGCTTACCCCCAGAAATTGAAATAAATAAAATAGATTTTTTTTTCCCTTTTCTTCCTTTTTCTCTTTTACCCCCTACCCATATACTGCCGGAGCTGTTTCTTTTTTTCCCCACTCGTAACTTGCCTCTGTCAAGTTTCGCCCCCGAACATCAAATGGAAATTTTAAGTTTAAAACCGTCTACCTTGGGATATTACTTCAGAAAAGGGGACAAATCAATCACTGAAGCTTTCCCTCTCTTTTTCCATCGACCCCCGGAAATATTACGCCATAATTTCCCTTTCACTGTCCTCCGCCCCCCCTCCCCCCCCCAGTACACCACGGGTTTAAAGGAGCTGAATGGATTGTGTGTATATTATGAAATAATATTATATATTAATATATTAATTTTAAAGGTGGTGTGTGTGGTGTGTGTGTGTGTTGGTGTGTGGTGTGGGTGTGTGTGGTGTTGTGGTGTGTGTGTGCATATATGATGTATGTATGTATACACACATTTTAAATTTCACCACAAAACCCACACCAAACACCCCAACACAAAACCACACACACACATAATTTATAAAATTTTAATATATATATTATATATATATATAATATATATGTTGACATACATACAACACACACACACACACTACAAACACACACCACACACACACACACCCCAACCCCCAACCCCACACCACACCACACACACACACATTAATATATATATATATAATATATATAATATATATATATATATATATATATACATTATATATAATTATATATATGAAATTTTATATAATATATATATATATATATATTATATTTTATAATATAATATATGTTGAAAAACCACACACCCACACACACACACCACACCCACACACCACACACACACACACAACACATTAATATATTATAAATATAAAATATTATATATATAATATATTATATGTGTGTGTGTGTGTGTGTGAGTGTGTGTGCAATGAAGGGGTGGTGTGTGTGTTTTATATTGTGTGTGTTGTGGGGTGTGTGTATTGTGGGGTGTGTGTGTGTGGGGTGGTTACATATATATTATATATATATATATTAAAATTTTAATATATATTATATATTTATATTATATAATATAATAAAATTATATTAGTTTATATGTATGTTTATATTGTATATATTATGTTTATATTAATATAATATATATTAATATATTATATATATATAATATATTAAATATATATTTTTGGAAAAAAAAATTATATTTTAAAAATATATATAATACATATTTTTGCAACATTATATATAATATAAAATTTTAATATAAATATTTATATATATATAATAAAACATTAAAAAATATTAAACATACATAATACATATATATATAAATAAAATTATTTTTATAATATATAAATATATTATATATATATATATAATAAAATTATATATATATATTAGGGACCACACACACAACACACACACACACATAAACCAACCCACACACACACACATAAAAAATACACACACACACACACACACCACAAAACACACACACACACATATATATATAAATTATATATATATTATATATTATATATATATATATTGTTTGTGTGTGTGTGTGTGTGTTGTTGTGTTTGTGTGTGTGTGTGTGTGTGGTAGTCAACATATATATATATATATATATATTTTAATAATATATAATAATATATTATATTACAATATATATATGTAAAATTATGTATTTATTTATATAATTATAAAATATATAAAATTATATTTATATATATATATATGTGTGTGTGTGTGTGTGTGGTTTGTGTTGTGTGTTGTGTGGGTGTGTGTGGGTGTGTGTGTATTGTGTGTGTGTTGTGTTTGTATGCAACATATATAATATTATATTATATTATATATTATATATATATTATATTATAGGTGTGTGTGTGGTGTGTGTGTGTGTGTTTGTGTGTTGTGTGGTGTAAATTAAATATGTGTGTATACATACATACTACAAATGCACCCACCCACAAACACACCCCAAACACACCACACACACACACACACACCACAACACCACACACACACACCATTATATATATATATAATATAAAATTATTATATATATTCATATATATCACACACCCATCGTTTCCCTTTAAAACCGCTGGATGTACTGAGGGGGGGTGGGGGCGGAGGACGGAAAGGATAATGGTTTTAAAATTTTCCAGGGGTCGGAGGAAATAATGAGGGGAAAAAGCTTCAGTGATTGTTTGTACCTTTTCTGAAGAAATGCCGGGTAGACTGGTTCAACTTAAAATTCATTTGCATGTTCGCGCAAAACTTGACAGAGGAAAGTTACAGAGTGGGGAAAAAGAAACGCTGCCTGGCAGTGATAGGGGTATGGGTAAAAGGTAAAAGGAAGAGAAGGGAAAAAAATCTATATTATTTATTTCAATTTCTAGGGTAAGTCCGGATAGCCCCCCTTTCATTTCACATATAAAATCTTAACTGCAATTTTTTTCCCCTACCAATTGCTTTGTTTCATGACAAATCATATGTACTCTGACTCCCTTTATTTTTTTTTTTTTCATTTCTTCTTTTCATTACGTGTCACTCCTATTTCACTTTATATATGGGCCCCCCAACCCGTAAGAGCACTGAACACAAAAGTAAGACCCAAAAATTCGCTGTGACCACCCTTTGTATCCCTCACTTGCTTGGTTTTTACACTACGTTACTTTGTATCCCTCATTTAATTACCCCTTTAGCTGTGTAAGATAATTTACTTAAATAATTTTTTTAGAAAGATGATATTTATTTTCTTAAAAGATAATTTTTATTTTAACTGTTTTTATATCGGGTGATAATGTTTATATTATTACACAAGAAAGGAAACAGTTTACCCTAAAAAATTTCATTTTTCTTTTTTCCCCCACAATGCGTTCTCTTTAATTTTAAGTGTACCAGTTATATTTCACTTTTGTTTGTTTTTAAAGGTTCCATAATGGATATTTTAATGAAGAAACCAATATGTTTTAAATTTTTGTTTGGAGAGATTCTTTAATTTCCCGGGTATTATATGTATGGGTAAGACGAACCATAGACCTGAGTAGATGTTAAAATTTTAAGAAAAAACAGTTTTTAAACCCTGAAAGAGGAGAACACCAAAACTAGTGCCTGGTAAATGCGCGAAAGAGGTTAGTAAATTCTTTAAATACCAAAAAGAAAAACATTCGCATCTAAATCAATAATGCTCCCCAGGGGGTTTTTTGTCTCTGCGCGAAACATGTTTAACATAAAAAGGGATGACCTGGGCGTTTTTAACATGAAGGGACCGGGGCAAACATGACCAGCTGGCTTGAGCAGGGGAGCGGAGGAACAACGTGAGAGGATTTTGGGTGCTGCTCTGTAAGCCCTGTGTGTGCCTTTGTGCCCTGATAACTTTGTGTTGCCCTGTTATAAGCTGTACGTGCAGTGTGACATCGGGTGCCCCCCCGTATTTGCCTATAAAAAAGTGTCCCGGTAAATGTGACATGCGGGTTTCCCCCCTGTATTGTGCCTATAGAAAAGTGTACGGGTAAAAAACTTGTTAAAAAAGAAAGACTGTTTTTTGGGTTTTATTTCGTGCCCTGCCTCTCCAGGTGGCGTTTCCCCTGGGTTTCTGGGACGCGTGGTGCTCGGTCCCTTTTGGGAGCGTTCAGTGTTCACGCCCCTGTGAATAGCTCCGCTGCCTACCCTCCTTGGTTGGTGCAGAGAGACGAGGTGGCGGCTAACAAATGGGTCGGAGTGGGATTTGTGATATTTGATCATGGAGCGCCCGATTTATCATGTCTCCAAAGATGGCGGCCCCCACGGGGGGAGAGGGGGCTAGACTGAGGAGGCAGAGTGGGGTGAACCCCGGCCAATGGCCTGATCACTGCCATGCGGGCCGGTAGAGGGAAAATGGCAAAAAGGCAGAAGAGCAGGCACAGGGGGACGCGAGCAGGCGCACCATCCGCGAGATGCAGGAAAGGGAAAGGGGCGAGGAACCTTCTGCAACTTGTTGAGTGCTACAGATAATCTTGCATCTGTGAAAGGGAAAAACTTGCAGACACCGACAGGCTGCAAAACGTAAAGAGTGAACGAAGGAGGGGTGCAGACTGAAGGGCGAGGTTCAGGGTTTTAGGGAGGAATGAAGGCAAAAAGGCGGGTCACGAGGTAGAAAAGTTGCAAGCGAAAAGGCAGACGAGGTTTCTGGCAACGACCCAGAGTGCCCGATTTACGGGGGTCTGCCGGGGCCCTGACGGGAAAACCCCGGGGCCTCGCAGCGTCGTGTCCAGCCAGTGGTCCTGCAAAAAGCTGGGGCCCCTCAAACCGCCCCCTTGGATGGTGGCGGCAAACTCGGCCCCGGGTCAACCCCCCTCTTTGGGCCCTCCCTTCCCCCCCTTTTCCCCCCCCCCAGGCGGTTGTTCCAGCACGCTTTCTCCACCCGCAGCCCTTCGGCCCCCAACATTCTGTGGGCGTAACCCGTGAGTAGACGGGAAGGGGGCCTGGGGGAAAATTTCGCCCAATTTGAAATGCTGGCATTCCCCGGGCTGGGCAAGGGAAAGAGGGGGGCCCTGCAGCTGGTAATAGTGCAAGGGGCCCCGCGGTGGAAGTTTGGGGCCTGCCGCCATCCCAACATCCTCTTACACCACATGGAGGAGGTTTGAAAAAACCGTTTCGGGGACCACCCCCAGGCCCAGGTATATCGGCGCGCTTGAAAAAAGCGGACCTGAGCGTGGGGAGACACTGTCCCAGCTGGGGGCCCGGTGTGGAGGTGCTGGAAGGAGGTCGTACCCTGCGGGTGCGGGGAAAGATGATCGGGTCCCGGCCCGCGACTTCTTTGTTTTACGCTTTTCAGGACCACAGTGCAAAAGTACTCAAGCAGGCACACCCTGAGGCCTGCAGGGGGCGCTGGCAAGGGGCCCTTTGGGTTCGAGGCCTTCCTGAAAGGGAACCTGGGCCCAGGGCCACGCTCAGCCCTTCCTACCTCTGGGGCCGGGAAGGTTAAAGTGGAGAAGGTAGCATTGAGGAAGGGACCCAAAACACTTTCTAAAGGGTTTTTGGGGGTGCGGAGAGGGGGCACAGACGTAGGCGTGTCAGAGGGGCGGAGAACAGTCCTCTAAACGGACGGTTCTGATGCCTTCCACAGGGGGTGCAAGGGAAAGTGGCAGGTAGGTCACCATCCGAGTGCATGTCCCAAGGCTAAGGAATGGTACAGGTGGAAAAAATTGGACAGGCTGGAGAAGGGGGCGAAACCCAGCCGTCCCCGGTTCCCGGGCCCCGACTTGGGTAGTCTGTCGAACCCGACGATGAGGTGGAGGGCTCAGAGATAGGAAGCCTGCCGCCTGACAGTGGACACTGGGGCTGAGAAACCCTAGTGCGGCCTGATTGTTGGCCATATGCACTTCAAGATGCACCACAGAGACTGTGTGGGGTCACAGGGCATTTTTGGGGCAGCTTTAAGGGACCAGTGGGGGCTCGTATTTGGGGTGGGGCAGCACGGTGCGTGGCTGCCGGGGTATGTGACCGTCTGGACGAGCACTGCTTGCTGGGCCTTGACTACCTACGCAGAAAAGGGTGTGTCGACCCTTTGGGCAAAGGGTGGGTGGGCACGGTGAAGATGTGCCCCTTTCTTCCCGGGTTGGCGTGCAGTGGGGTTAGGCTGAACGACTGCACCTTACCCCCAGGACAGAGTCTAAATCCCGGGGTCGCTGTCAGAGTGGGCGTGGATAAGGGTCGGGAGCCCCCTTCAAAAAAATGCAGTGGCTGATGGGTAGGTTGGGCGAGGGGTTGTTTTGGAACCCGGGGGGGGTTATTACAGTGTTGGTAGCTAACTTCTCCGATAAGGCCCAGAAGGTGCCAGCTGGGGCAAAGCTGGGCACTTTTGAGGGAAAGGGGGCATCCAGAAAAGTCGTCGGGGAGCGAGGATTGGTTGGTGTGGGGCCCTTGCCTGACTTCCCCGAGGGCTGTGGGGTTTTCCATGGGGCCCGGGAAACTACTCCTGGGCCATGGTGAAAAAGAAGATACGTTAGCCCCAGTGGGCGAGAGGCGTGGCGACGCTGACCCAGATGAGGAGAGCATTTGGACGGGAGGGAGCAAAGAGTCAATGGGGGACCCGACCAGGTCTTGGGGCAGGGATACCCCTCTGGGTGCCCTGCCAACTCCGCCGCCCACACCTCCTCCCAAACGACCCCAGCGAGAGCGAAGAAAGCCCCGCTGGATGAAAAAAAATTTTTTTGTTTCTGAGAACTGATTTTCAAATTCGGTTACTTTTGTTTTTAAAGATTTGTTTGTTTTTGAGGGCTAATTTTATTTAAATTTTTTGTGTTTGTTTCAGGTTTTAGGTAGTCAGACAAGGGTCTGGCTTGAAGGGGGGGAATGCTAGCCTGGGGCTTTTTCTCTGTGCGAAACATGGTTTAACTGAAAAAGGTGACCTGGGCATGTGTTTTAAAAGAAAGGCCCAGGCAAAAATGACGCAGTTGGCGTGAGCGAGGAGGGAGGAACAACGTAGAGATGGAGTTGGGGGGCTGCTCTGTGAAAACCCCGTGTGTGCCTTTGGACCTGATAAACTTTGTGTTGCCCTTTATAAGGTATCGGCAGTGTGACATGCGGTTTCCCCCCCTGTATTTGTTCTATAGAAAGTTTTACGGGTAAATAACTTGTGTAAATAAAAGGGAAAAACTGTCATTTTGTGTTTTTTTTCGTGCCCTGCCTCTCCCGGGGGCGTTTCCCCCGTGGGGTTCGGGGACGCTGTGGTGCTCGGGCCCCTTGGAGCTTTTAGTTTCACGACCCCCTGAAGCATCCGTCTGCCCACCTACCTTGTGTTGGTGGCGAGAGACGAGGTGGTCGGCGTAACAATAATAAAATTATAAAATACTATAGACTGATTAAAAAACAATAACAAAATAACGTTTGGAAAAAAATAGGAAAACCATGGTAAATAGAAAATCTTCTTCCCCAGCAGTGGGTTTACAGTGGCACTTCGATACCCTTCAGATGTTTCTCGTTTTTATTTAGGATTTAATCCCTTAGGGGTAAGTGTTATTTAAGTTTTTAATATAATTTTGCATCTTTGCTAAAATAAGGGTTTCATAAAAAATAATTAATCTATAATATAAAACTACTCAATCGATTAAAGGCATAATATACCAATTTGTTTTTTTTTTGGGCAAAAGTATTATTTTCTAAAAGAAAAACGTTATATTGAATCTTTTATGTTTTACATTCCTAAAAATAGAAAAAATTTTTTTTTTTTTTTTTTTTTTTTTTTTTTTTTTTGGGAATGTTTTTTTTCTGTTTTCTTGTTGGGTCCTTGGAGAGATGGACCAGTAAAAAGAAATCCCATCCTTGGGAAATCCTTTAACTGAACGTAAAGGGAAATAAAGAATTTTGAGAAAAGTCTGTACAGACAAAGGTTCAAGAAGGAAGACAAAAGAAGGGAAACAGTTATAATACCCAAAAATTGTGGAGAAATGGACATCTGTGTTAATTAAAGGTTTTTTTTGTTTACAATTTTTAAAGATTTATAATATATCAAAAAAATAAAGATTATCAATTGTTTTTTATTACCCCTCTTCAGACCTCTAAGCTGAAGTTAGATCATCTAAACCCCCTTACGGTTATTATATTTTTATAGTAGGTTCATTAAGGTAACTCGGGAAGAACGGAAACTCACCTTGCGTTAATTAAAAGTGCCCCCCTAGATAAAACCCGAGAGGTTCCCATAGAAAGGAAATAGTGGGTTTTTGGGCCATAGGGAAAAAGGGGTGGGCGCAATTCACCCCCTGTGCCTTGGGCTTCACTAACACTTTGTATTTCCCCTGTGCAAATTTTGGCGAAACATTTTGTGTCTGAGACGACAGTTCTGTTAAATTCATGCTTTTTCCCGCCATGCTGTTCTGTTTAGTATAGTTGTTACTTCCTTTAATAGTATGTAAACAATTAAATTTTATTAGGCTCCTGTAAAATTGTCATTTCAATCTATTATTTTTATTGTTATTTTTACTGGTATCCTTATTTTGTTTTTTATTATAACTATTTTTTTATTTATTTTTATTGTCAAATTAAAACTTTTTTATTATCACCATCATTATATTTTATCTCAGCATTTTTTTCATACTGATGTTGTTGTTTTTTATTACTATTATTTTAAATTTTCATTATCATTATTAAATTTCTAGATGTAATAGTGATAATAATAATTACTATTTTTTATTTTAAATTTAAAAAAATAAAAATAAAATAATTATTTTTATTTTTCATTATTGTTTTTTCTTTATAAATGTTTTTTCTTTTTTTCTTATTCTTATTATTATTATTATTTTACTTTTATTATTGTTATTAATATTTTATCATTATATTATTATCATTATTTTTATTTTTATTATTATACACTTGTTTTTTTTTCTTCTTCTTCTTATTGCGGTTATCAATATGACTATTATGATGTTGGTAATAATAATAGGTTAAAAAAAATAAAAATTTTAAAAAGTAATATTTAAACATTGTATTAGTATCATAATAATGATAATAAAAATATTATTATTATTTTTGTCCTTTATGGTTCTTATTATCATTATTATTATTATCTTATTAATATCATTATTTTTATTTTTAACATTATTATATTTATTCTTAATTATGTTCCTTTTTGCATTATCATTTTCATTTATACAATTTTTTTCATTATTTTTATCTTATCATTAGTAGATTAATTTTTCTCATTATTCCTATTTCCATTATTATTACCTTATTTTTTTTTATTTTTATTATTAGTAGATATTCATTGTTATTTTTATTATTTTTGTCATTTTTTTTATTTTTATTATTATTATTTTTATTTTTATTATTATTTTTTTATTATTTTTATTAATAATTATTTAATAATAATAATAACAATTTATTTTATTTTATTTTATTATCATTTTTATTATTACCTATTTATCATTTTTTTACCATTATTTTTTATTTTTATTTATGTTATTATTGATAATAATGATAAATTATCATTTTATTATTATTATTATTTTTATCATAAATATTATCATCATTAGTATTTTTAATGTTATTGTTTATTTTTTTTGTTAATTATAAAAATTTTTAATTAGTAGCAGTATTACTTTTCTTTTTATTATTAAAGTAGTAGTATCATTATTAGTATTTTTTCTTACCAACTTATTATTATTTTATTGTTATCTTTTACCAATATTATGAATATTGCTGTTACGGTTTTATTATTATCTTATTATTATATTATTTTACACTATTATAATTTTTTTTTCTTGTTATTTTTATTGAAATTTATCATGATTATGATATGTTGAAAAGGTAATGATATAATGTGATTATTATTATCTTTATTATTATTTTATTATTATTTTTATTATTAAATCATTATTTTTTTTGTTATTCTTTTGTTATCATTAAAAATATCATTATCGCTACCAAAATTAAAATTATTATTATTGTTATTATTTTATTATCATCATCACATTTTTTATTTTTTTATTGCCTTTAAAAATTTGTATTTTGGGAATTATTTTCATTATTAGCATCATACTTTGGGTATTATTACCCTGTTTATGTTTATTATCGTTATTATTATTCTCTTCTTACATTATTTATTTTTTATCATTATCACATTATTATTTTTTTTCATTATAATTATCATTTTAATATTTTATTATTATTATTATTATTATTTTTATCATTATTACAAAAATCATTATTATTATTATCATTATTTTTTTTTGTCTTATTATTTTTACTATCATCATTATTACTCTTACAGCTTTATTTTGTTATTGTTTTTTTTTATTACATCTTTATTAGTTCTTGTTTTATTATTTTTTGTTATTTTATTATTATTTCATTATCTTATCATCATCACCCATCACATTATCATTAAAATCATTATTATCAAAATCTTTATTTTATCATTATTTTATTGTCATTATTTTATTGCACCCTCATCATTATTTCTTTATCATGTTATTTTTGTTATTGTTATTTTTTTTACATCATTTTATTTCTTGTTTTTATTATTATTTTTTATTGATATTTTATTATCATTATCATTTTTATTTTTTATTATTATTATTATTATTTTATTAATATTATTATTGCTATTACTATTATTTTTATTTTGTAGCGGGGACAAGGTAACAGTACTCTCATGTATGTAAGAACGTATTTCGCCCCTCCCCTCAGACGAATTTAGGGCATTTTGAACGACCGATAAAATTGTTTAAAACCCTTTTAAAGGGGGGTGTTTAAAGATTTTGGGCATATAAAATACCATGATCATTATGACGAGGAGCGGGGATTGTTTTCCTTTCTTGGAATATAGACAAAGGTTAATTCCCTTTTTTTAAAACGCAAACCTGAAATCCCTTGATTTTGATTCGGGTGTTATTGACGAGGCCAATCTTTAGTCAGGGGCGTCACCCCCCCCCCCACACTCTTAAAAAAAACCTCTTTTTGCAGGGCAAATTAGTTCTGCAGGGCAAATCCTCGGGGATATAAATTTTAATTTTTTACCAATAATACGATAAAATCTGGTTGAGGCCATTCGGGGCCACTTATAAAAAGCTAGTGAGCATATTCTTTTTTGTGATTTGCGGGGCAAAAATGATTTTTTCAGGGAAATTTACCCGTCCCCCCCAACTCTAACTGAAGTGACGCCCCTTCTATAGTTTTCTATGAAAAGAGGGGCGGGGAGCCTTAAAGCAGGTAGGCCCAGAACAATTTATTGGCAAAAATATTGAACGGGGAATGAACGGTTTTAAAAGAAAAAACAAAGACAATAAATGGGTATAAGACTGCGCTCTTATCTTTTCGTTCCCCGGGGGAGTGACATTTCCCACAGACAAAAAGATACAGGGTCAATCTGGGGATTAAGGGAAACGCTCTGAAGTCGATGTATTGCCTTTTCTGATGACATAAATGGACAGTTATGAAAATTTTCGCTGAATTTAGGGGGCCTGCGGTAAAAAATTGTTATGTAGCCTATCAAGGTGGTGTTAAGGGGTTTAAAGGGGAAATCTGAGGAAAGAGGATGGCACGCTATTGGATAATGACGATCATGCAGAATTATGGAATTCCACAGATCTCTATTAAGCCCGTATCTGTGTACTTTAATTGGCAAAAGGTAGAAAAAAAATCCTCTATATAATTTCGCCCCAATTGGCTTTAGGAACGGGCTTCATATTTTTAAAAAGAAACTCAAGGGAAAATCTCGGGATTGGAGTTGAACTTTCACAACCGCACGACGGGTTTACGGATAACGAACTGTTATGTGGTAAATAATATTTTCTTCGAAAAATTTCTCAGTAAGGTATGTTTGGGTTTGTTTTTTAGAGATCATTTACTGCATGAAAAAAAAGGTAAATTATAAGGGTTTTTCTTCGGGGTTTAAAACATTCTTACATCTCGCCACAGGCCGTCAATTATGGGCATTACATTTTAACTGTTAATGGAAATTTTTGCTTACATACTTTGTTTCTTTGGGGTTCACCCCCCATCTATTTTTCTATTTCTGGTTGCGGCATTTATCATCTTTATTTGGAAAAAAAGTTTTCTTAACTTAGTAGATCTCACAGTCCGATAGTTTTTCCTCTGGTGCGTGGTTATTTTTCGTTTTTTTTAAAGCAGTAATTTGCATGGAATAGAAAACATTGGCCCAAAAATTGTGCAGATCTTTTTCAGTGAAAGACTTTTGAATAATGATAAGGTTATAGTTTTTTTATATAAACATTTTTTAAAAGACCCGGGGTGAAAATTTTTGGGGGATCGTTCGTTAAGTAAAAGCAGAATTTAGGAAATTTATACGGGGGGAAGGAAATTTGTCTGTCTTAGTTTCCTAATCCTTTCTCTGTGCTAGGGGGGTTGCTGATTGCTGATAACGTGGGGGGGTGAGGAAAACCACTTAGATGTATAACTACCCTGTTTTTTAAGGGAGGAAAGATATAGTTTTTTTTTACCCAAAAAGAATATAGTAACAAGAATGATTCCCCGCGCAGTGAAGCTATTCCTTTTGGTAAATTTTAGATGGCTCAGTGTCCGTGACTCAAAATGGTCTTTACAACTTTTATTAAATATATTCTTTATTAAGCTTTCAGGGTTAATATTTCAAATTCGGTAAGTTTTTACAGTATGTGTTGCTTTACAATTTTTTCAAAAATATTTTTATATGCAAAACCTTAAAGTTTTTGTTTTCTATATTTCAGTCTAGTTTTGCTAAGAAATTTCTGGTTTTAGTTTGACCTCTATGCTATGCCTAATGCTAAAAAAAAATGTGTCAGGTTATTGCTTTCATTGATAATAATTTCTGTTTAGGTGTGGGTTTAAATGCATATGCCTGATGTAGTTTTTTGATATATGCGAACTTTTTAGTAATTGCTTTTTTTTCGATATTTGCTAAGATTTACTTGTATCAGAGTCGAGGAAAAAATTTTTGAATCTTTGCGAAGTACTGCAAAATTCCGGAGGTAAAAAGAGAGGGAATGGGCAAAGACAATGGTTGCTCTTTTTACCCATTAGAAGAAAAGTCGCGAACAAAACATGGGAAAATTATTCCAGACTAGCATCCGCCTACCACCCCAGGCATGGGTCGTATGAACGGGGGTTTCCCCCAACAGCCCCCAAATCCTGAATCTTGGGCTTTGGGCCAGGAGACCTCTAGGGCCCAAGGGCTTCGCTCTTGCAATGCATCAAGCCCCCACCAGTGACTCCAAATCTCAGATAGGGTAGCAACATCCGCAAAAAACTAAAATGATCATAATAGCTTAAAACCTATATAGCATATATACATTATAATATATTAATAAAAAATATATATATAATATATAATATATATATTAAATATATAACACACACATATACATATCTCTATATATATATATATATATATATAATTTTCTGAATATACACATATAATTTATATTATACTATAAAATATATTAATATAATAATATATATTATATATTTATATTTATATTATGTTAATAAATTATATAATTTTGTGTACACCACAAACACACACACACCACACACACACACATCATCTGTCTACCTAATGGGTAGTGCTCAGGGTGATGTGAAAAGATGTGTGGCATGGTTTTCGCTTGAGCTGCCACCAGGGCATGGCTTTTTCCCTTCTTATTGAGAGGTTAATTGGCGGCCATCCCTTTTTTGGGCCCCCTTTTTAAATGGGGC
>NW_023658525.1:15000-23822 GCF_015228065.2 Penaeus monodon | reverse complement strand
CTTTCCTTTTCTTTTCTCATGTGTGCATGTTGTATAAGAAGTAATGCATGTTTAATGACAGTGTGTGGGGCCGCATTCCCGCTTTATGAAGTCATCTACACGCCGATGGAAGCCCTTCACGGGCCGTCGGACGGCGCATTGAGCATCCATCGACTCACTTTAGACGCTCAGAACTCTGTCATACGACGCAAATGGACGTGAGCTCTGTCATGCAATATTATCTCTTCTCTTTCTCTCTATATATCATGTGTGTATGTATGTTGTATATACAACCAATTCAGCTTCGCCAACGAGCTCTCTCATTGACGCTGTTTTACGACGCTCTCGGACGTAGCAAGCAAGACCGTTGGGCATGTAAAGCGAGACGAAGGATGCGTATGTGTGCATGCACGTTGTGTGTGTCTGTATGTGTGTTTGTGCAAATATTCCTCTCGTTGACAGGTCATATGAAGCAATGTGTTTGTGTGCAGTGAGTTCTGTCATGCAATGAACTCTCTTCTCTTTCTATCTACAGATCATGTGTGTATGCATGTTGTATACACAACCAATGCAGCTTCGTCAACGAGCTCTCTCATTGACAGGTCGTATGAAACATGCGATGAGCTCTCTATCTCTCTATCTCATATGTGTGCATGGTTGTATGAAGAAGGAATTGCATGCTGCAATGACCAGGGCCGCATTACCACGTCACGTGCATATTTGATCAATGAGCGTCCATCAACGCACAGAACGCTGTCTTATGACGTTCTCGGACGTAGCAAGCAAGACCGTTGGGCGTGTAAAGCGAGATGAATGATTTTCGTGCACGTCCTATGACGCGCGATAGGCTGCATTGACGTGTCATATGAAGTCATGGAACAACCCGATGGAAGCCCTTCACGGGCCGTCGGACGGCGCAGTGAGCGTCCATCAACTCGCTTTAAACGCTCAGAACGCTGTCTTACGACGCACATGGACGTGAGCTCTGTCATGCAATGTTCTCTCTTCTCTTTATCTCTACATATCATGTGTGTATGTATGTTGTATATACAACCAATTCAGCTTCGCCAACGAGCTCTCTCATTGACGCTGTCTTACGACGCTCTCGGACGTAGCAAGCAAGACCGTTGGGCGTATAAAGCAAGACGTAGTGTCTGTGTGTGTGTGTGTCTGTGTGCTGTGTGTGTGTGTGTGTGTGTGTGTGTGTGTGTGTGTGGTGTGCTGTGTGTGTGTGTGTGTGTGTGTGTGTGTGTGTGTGTGTGTGTGTGTGTGTGTGTGTGTGTGTGTGTGTGTGTGGTTGTGTGTGTGTCTGTGCAAAGAGCTCTGTCATGCAATGAACTCTCTTCTCTGCTCAATGAGAGGCCATTGACTCGCTTTACACGCACAGAACACTGTCTTAACACGCTTTCGGACGTAGTAAGCAGGTCCGTTGGGCATGTAAAGCGAGACGAAGGATGTCCGTGCACGTTCCAATGACCTGCGATAGGCCGCATTGACGTATTATATGAAGTCGTCTAACCCGCCGATGGAAGAGCTTCAACGGCCGTCAGACGGCTCAGTGAGCGTCCAACGACTTGCTTTAAACGGTCATAACGCTGTCTTACGACGTTCTCGGTTACTTCATATAACCTGGCAGTGACAGAGCTCATTGGAGAGAAAAAAAAAAGGCTGAATTGGGTTTGTGTTTATACATGAGACGGAGAGAGAAGAGAGTTCATTGCAGAGCTTATTGGAAAAAAAGGTTGCATCGGGTTCGCGTGCACACGTGAGACGAAGAGAGAAGAGAGTTCATTGCATGTTTCACATGACCTGTCAGTGGAAGTGTTCACACTCACACGTTCTGACAAAGAGAGAGAGCACTGCACCCAATACGACCTGTCAATGAAAGAGACCATTGCACACATAACGTGTATGCACACATACACAAACAACACGAGAGTTCATTACCCACTTCGTGTGACCTGTCAATGAGAGAGCTCATTGCACACACAAGGTGCATGCACACATTTCCACGCCCAACGATCTTGATTGCTATGTCCAAGAGCGTCGTAAGATAACGTTCTGACCGCTTAAAACGAGTTGATGGACGCTCATTGGGCCGTCCGACGGCCCGTGAAAGTCTTCCATTAGCGTGTTAGATGACTACATATGACACGTTAATGCGGCCTCTCGCGGGTCATTGGAGTGTGCACGGACATCCTTCGTCCCGCTTTACATGCCCAACGGTCTTTCTTCCTATGTCCGAGAGCATATTAAGACAGCGTTCTGTGCGTGTAAAGCGAGTCGATGGACGCTCTTTGAGCCTTCTAATGAGACATCATTTATGCACGTGACACGGTAATGCGGTCCCACCCATTGCAGCATACAATCACCTACTTCATAATTGGGTTTGCGTTCACACATGAGAGGACGAGAGAATAAAATTCATTGCATGACAGAGCTCATTGCACACACACGCACCTTTACACGCCAAACGGTCTTGCTTGCTACGTTCGAGAGCGTCGTAAGACAGCGTTTTGACCGTTTAAAGCGAGTCAATGGATGCTCACTGGACCGTCCAACGGCCCGTGAAGGGCTTCCATTGGCGTGTTAGATGTCTTCATATGACAAGTCAGTGCGGCCTATCGAGGATCCCTGGAACGTTCACGGACATCGTTCATCTCGCTTAACACGTCCATGCCAGAGCTCATTTGAAAAATAAAAAGGCTGCATTCGGTTTGCATGCACACATGAGAGGAAGAGAGGAGAGAGTTCATTGCATGACCTTTCGATGGAAGTGCTCACGCTCACACATCCGAGCAATGAGAGACATCACTGCACCCAACACGAGAGCTCATTTGTCTCTTGTGTGGCTTTGAACGACCAAATGCAGAAGAGGGTTCACTTCCCACTTTCATACGACTTGAATATGAGATAGTTTATTGCATATACAGTATTTTCAGTGTAGCTGCAAGTTTAGGTAATAAAAAAACAAAACAAACATATACAATTGTGCCATGACAGTAATTTATATTTATATTCGTATACATCAACATATATGATCATATTGTGTATTTAGAAAATGGACCCATATAAAGGTTAATTATCACCTGTTTATTATCATATATCAGTTTCACACTTCCATACCCCATCAACGAGGTACTCAGTGTTCTCGAAGGGAAGACCTTCATATTTGTAGACATGAACAACGTTCTGCTTCTGATTATCAGCTACCACCCTGGATGAATAGGGGAACTGTAATCTAGAGGGACAAATGACCGGTCTATGATTCAGGCGGGGAGTTTCAGGTCTATCCGGTAGCATAAACGGAGAGCCGGATACGGGCGGAACAAGGGACACATCTGGTGATCTGCATATTGGACAATTTGCCTGATATCCGCGCACCCATATGTTCAGACACTCTGGATGGAATCTATGGGAACAGACAGTTCGATGATGATCATCCAGACATTCTAGACAGATGCCACACTTAACGTCACCATCGCTGTATTCGCTATCCAGCGCTTCTTTTTTTGTAGCATTCGTCTTGCATATTTGGTAGGTTCCTCTTTTCTTTAAAAATGAGGTGGCGAACTTCTTACTGATCCAACGACTCAGGTAAGAATCGAAAGATGCACCGTCATCGATTATCGCATATGCCATTCTGATTAGCGATGGTTCAGTGCCAGTGCAGTCATATATCTCATCGCTGGCATGATCGTCTCTCCATATCTGAACCATATCTGCTGTATTTAGAGCTGTTGATTCTCCATAAAGGGTCGATGCAGAGGCAGAAAAGTATTGCATAAGACACTTGGCTGTTCCAACCTTCTGCTATACAGCGCTAACTGGAGGGCTGTCTTTTTATCTCTCTTCGTCGTATCTCGACATCAGGCAATGTAATCTCGCTATGGTTGAAGAGATCGAAGAGTTTTTCTTCACTCTCGCTGTTATCTATAAGGAAGTGGTAGATGGTCTCCATATCAAAGGTCATTAGATCGACTTTAGCCCAGCCATTAAAAGGTCATTGAAGTAATTCCTTCGGCCTTCTTTACAGGCCGCCATTATTGGGGTCTGACCGCTCATATCTATAGAATTCAGGTTACCCACTGATTGTCTGTACTTTCAACAATTCTGCAAAATTTGGGAGCCTTTCAGAGATAGCGAGATGGAGGATAGTCAACCCGGTGGGAAAGTAACAGGAACTCTTGCCAGCCAGCCATGTTGTTTTGTCATTTCCCACGGATGGCCATTGGATTATCAGCAGCAAAGGTGGCCAAAGTCTTGAGTTCCGATGGCGAAAAGTTAGCCTTTCAAGAATATCACTTAGATGTTCATCATTATTTCTGATTGCATTCATGGCCATTTCAATTGTTGGTGAACTCTTATTAAGCCGACATGTCCCTTGAAGAACATTAAATATTATGTCTTGGGACTTTCTCATGTCCAGAATGTCCTTGCTTCTCCCTTTTTTTGTAAAACATTTTCTGAGGAGCCGTTCCATTCTCTACTGCATCAGTATGATAACTAACCATACTGGGCAATATCAATATATATATGTGTGTGTCTCTTTGTCTCTCCTGGTTTATCTCTTTGATACGTTCTTCGGGAAAAAAAATATGGATTCTCAGACTCCATCTCCTCGTATGGGTGATCACATCATGCTCTCCTCTATCCACTTTCCCCCAACTTCATACTCCATCGGCACAAAAGATGAACCGTGAAGTTTATACCGACAGAGGTGGTTATTGGTGCAAGTCTTTATGTACTTGTATGGTGGTGGTAGTGACACGGGATGCACTACACATCGCTCATTTAGGAGAGGTTTTTCTGGTCTATGATTAACTTTAATGGACGGAGGCGTGCCTATATCTTTTGATCTGCACATAGGGCATGTACTTTTTTCCACAAGCCAAGTTCTTAGACACCTCGAGTGAAATCTGTGGGAGCACAATGTATAATAGTGATCGTCCATTTTTTCGAGACATATGGCACATTGCAATTCATCTGCATCAACTCCACTGCTGATCGCCTCAGCTCTAGTTGAATTTGTGGTATATCCAAATGAACCAAACTGTTTCATATACGTTTCAATTAAATCCATATTTAGGGGGCAATCGATAGGGAAATGATATAGGCGGTTCAACAGTTTCCTTGGCTCCCTGAACGCTGGCCATACCTTATCGGGCAATTCACACATATCACATGTTACTTCATCATCTAGCTTCCCTTTCATAATACTCAAAAAGTATTCTAATAAATGAGGGTATAGTCGCGGTATATTTCTTGATTAGTGTCAGGGCGTCCGTGTTCAGTCTTAGTAACATCATGTCTGCCGTGTTGATGCCAGAGTGCAATGCGTATAGAGAAGAGGCCGAGGCACCAAACCGTTCCATCAAGTTTTTAGCCATTTCAAAGTTACATGTTTTGAGGGCTAGCTGTAGAGCCGTCATGTTGTCTTGTTCTCGCCTAACTTCCACGTCAGGTATTGTGACCCCTTTCCATTCATCTAAGATTTTCAACAAACAATCACCACTTCTAATATCGTTGCCATGAAATGAAAGATAGTCTCCCTCCAGGAGGTCATGAAGTTCAATTCACCTCCGGCTTCCAGTAGAGACCTGAAGTATTGGTAACGGGACCCATATTGGCAGCAAGTCATAAGAGGCGTAATCCCAAGCCAATTTATTACATTCAGATTGCTCCTGATCGCCTGGACTTGAAGCAGGCCGGCAAAGTTGGGTAACTCTTCGACGATTGCATAATGTAAGATGGGTGAGCCACAAGGGGTGATCGGAACCTTTGCTAGCCATTGTATCGCCTATTTAACGTAGATATGACACATGGGTTGTCAGCGGCATATGTGGCTATAATCTTCAATTCAACTGGGCTGAACTGAACACGCTCTAGAATGTAGTCCAGGGTATGACAGCTACTCTCGCAGATGTATATGGTAGCCAAGACCACATCGATATTGGAGAGTACGGTTCTATCGACTCTCTTCATAAGAATCGACCATTTTGATCTGACCAGCGAGAATTGACTTTTCTCCATAAGTTCCTAATCGTATATTGTAAATCAAGGGATCCCTCGTATTTCATGTTCTTCAACAATGCATTTACTGTTCCGCCAATGATATCGTAATCTATAATAGGTAACCAGGATGTTATTACCTTCATAAGTTCTTCTCTTCAAGATGCCCAAGATATGCTAGAAATGGTCTGTCTACCGGATCCAAAATGGAAGAACAGGAGTTTATATTGATCTTTCCCGACATGGGCGGCCGTATGGATGTCGTCGGAATTGGAGTTGCTTGTAGCTGCTAGGAAACAAGAATTCATAAGTGGATTATCTACCCTAAGCATTCTTGTCAACATCGCCGAAGCAATGCGGAGTGGAAGACGATTCAGATGTGGCACCTACTTCCATCATTCGTACTGCTGATCTGAAGAGCTCATAAGAAACTTTGGAACGCTCAAAAGTCTTGCCTCTGTGACAGACCTGAGTGATATCTCCATGGTATTCGTGAGTTAGGTATGACTCAACTTTTTGGGGCGAGTCAGTGGTTTCATGAACTAGTTTCTCATATACAAGCATTATAAGAGACGGACCAAAGCAATGAAGGAGGAGAGAAAAGTTATTCATGTGGTTAAATCTTCTCCCTGTACCAATCGTGTCAGGTCTACAATACCTAAATACTATGATTTCCAAAAAGTTTTTCCCATCTCATCAGCATCATCATCGCCATGTTAACACACATAAGAAACAGTGGCTTATATTCTTTGTCCACTTCGCTGAATAATGAGTCATTGTCGTTCAATATATCAACCAAATCGGTGTCATTACCCCCACTTGACACCCATTCTGCTATATGCTTCATGAAGCATACAGTGGGAGGCTTGCACAAATCATATATGTTATCCCACTTATTCTCAGCTGCAGCTATCACGGAACGCTGGAAGTCGGTGAACATGTTAGTTTCCAAAGATGTCGAGTTGTGATTTATTCCTGCCATATTTCTTTTTTATTTTGTATTATAATGTCTTAATATTTTTCCTGGTGTGTTCGATGACAGCAATCTGTACAAAAAAAAAAAAAAAAAAAAAAAAAAGGTAAGAAATATGAAACATTGATTTTACACATGATATATGCTAGAGAGAGAGAGAGAGAGAGAGAGAGAGAGAGAGAGAGAGAGAGAGAGAGAGAGAGAGAGAGAGAGAGAGAGAGACAGAAAGAGATAGGTGTGAAAAAATCGGGAAAAAAGAGGGTGTGGGGGGAGGGAGTGAAGATGGTGAGGATAATATACAGAGTAAGAAGTTAAATTATGAATTTGACAATCATCAGCAAATCAACTGGACCAATAAAGGGCTACCATATGTTTAATTCATAGAGAAATGAGTGATAGGAGATCGTGTTGCCTATACCCACCTTATCTGAAGAAACTCTCGGCTATACTCGTGTTATCTGTACATCCTAACCTGACAAACTGAGATCGAGTGACCCCAGGACCTCCTTTATACGAAACATGCCTTCGCTTGCTGTCTCTTAACAGCTCTCTTTGCATCTCAGGGTGACAGACAATGGGTTTTGCTACATCCAACAGTGTTGTAAGACAGTGTTTTTTCTTTTGTGTACGTGTAAGGTGAGTCGATATTTTCTTTTCATTTTTCACCGGTTGAAGACCAGTGGGAGGCCACACTACCATGTTAAACAGCTTCCTTATATATCGCAGGGTGACCGACAATGGCTTTTGCTACATCCAAGAACGTTATAAGACAGTGTCATGTGGGTGTAAAGCAAGTCGATGGACCCATGAGAGACCATATTAGCATGTTAAAAATTTTCTTGCTTATACTCCGAGGCTTAAAAAAGTAAAAAAAAAAAAAAAAAAAAAAAAAAAAATTAAAAATTAAAATAAAATAAAACTAAAATAGTAATAATATTTAATATTATTGTTATTATTATTATTAATATTATAATTTCCACTTGTCTTTTTACCTATTATTGTAAATCTATATAAATTATTGTTTTATTTTATATTTTAATTTTTATTTTTATTTTATTTTCAATTCCATAAAATCTTCCGAGAAAGGTTAGGAGAGAGAAAACAAAACTTATAAATTATAAGTTTATTTAGTTTTTGTTATATAGTTAATTCATTTACACACATACATATATATAAAGATAAGAAATATACAAATATATAAAACATATAAAAAAATATAGATATAAATATAATTACATACAAATATATACAAACATCTACAAATATATACAGATTCATATATGCTGGCAATGAACTCTTGTGTTGGCTGTGTGTGTGCAATGAGCTCTCTCATCGGTGTTTAGTATGGTATATGGTAACTAAAAGCAATGCCAGTGCTTGAATTCGCCGTGATATTCACTTGATTAGAGATACTGGGGGGTAGATGGGTCCTGTGGTTGAGAGACTACCTCTTTGGCTTCCCAAGGAGTAGATGAAGATGATGCTAAAGGAATTCAATCAGGTGTCCCCCCTGTATACGGAGAAGAGACCATAGGAGAGACAACTGGAGTTAATAGTACCTCTTCCTCTGCGTGCACACCATCAGGATTTATCTTCCTCTTATTCATCTTCTTCCTATTATTATTATTGGTGATTGGAATCAGCCAGTTGACACTGTTGTCGATTGGTGATTCAAAACATGTTTCATTCGTATTTACTATGACTTCAAGTTGTCCATTAGAATACTCCCCATATGTGACTATTTCGGGGTTCATGTGGTCAACGAGCCTGACGATGGAGGCGGAGGTGGAGGTGGAGGCGGCGTGGTCGGTGATGATGGCTGTGGTGGTGGTGGTGGTGGTGGTGGTAGTGGTGGTGG
>NW_023658525.1:10000-12500 GCF_015228065.2 Penaeus monodon | reverse complement strand
ACTGGTCTTCATGAAACACATATGTCGGTAGCTTGCTGGTAAGTCAGTAAGAATGTGTGTAATTTTTTCATTTTGGAGGTCAAATATTCTAAACAGTTGTTGATGGGAAATGGACTCTCCCTGTTTTACCATCCTCACCAGATGATCCAACTTTCCCGTGGATTGCTGAGGTGAGAGAGAATAATGAGGAAGAGATGGGGGGGGGGCAAATTTAATTCCATATATATATATACATATATATATATATAATTGTTATATTTATAAATAAAAATATAATTATCTATTATATAAAGATATATAATATATATAATATATATTTCATTTTTAACAAATGATAACAAAAATACCAGGGTATAAATATGACGGGTACTATAGGGTCACATTACAAGTTTCGAAATATGGGCACTTAGAATATAGCAGCAGCAGCAGCAGAGAAGAAGAAGAAGAAGAAGAAAACAAAAGAAGAAGAAGATGATGAGCCAGCCAGCCAGAGCCAACCAGCTGAGCCGAGCCAAGCCAAGGCCAGCCAGGCAGGCCAAGTCAGCCAGGCCAGGCCAAGTCAGCCAGTCAGCCAGGCCAGGCCAGCCTCTAGAGGAGAGCTACCCTCCTCCCCATTTTTGGTAACACCTATATTTCGCTTGTGTTTTTACTAGGGGATGGAACCTGAGGGGTAGGAGAATCCGAACCCTGGTCCGTTCCGTGAAATCAGCCAGCAGAAATAATGAGGTGAAGTAAGGAGTGAGATGAGGTGAAGTAAGGAGTGAGGTGAGGTAAGGTAAGGTAAGGTAAGGTAAGGTAAGGTAAGGTAAGGTAAGGTAAGGTAAGGTAAGGTAAGGTAAGGTAAGGTAAGGTAAGGTAAGGTAAGGTAAAGTAAGCTAAGGTAAAGTAAGCTAAGCTAAGGTAAGGTAAGGTAAGGAGTGATAAGATGAAATAAAATATTGTGCGTATATATAATATAAATAATAATAATAATAATAATAAATTATAATAATGATAATAATAATAATATTGTAAAATTATTAATTAACAAATATAGCTAATATCATAAATATCTACTAAAATTACTTAGTTACAGAGAGAAAAGAAAAATAATAATAAACATACAAACGTAGACATGTACAAACAAACAAACACACACTCACACTCACACTCACACTCACACTCACACTCACACTCACACACACACACACACACACACACACACACACACACACACACACACACACACACACACACACACACACACACACACACACACACACACACACACACACACACACACACACACACACACACACACACACACACACACGCACACACACACGCACACACACACTATATATATATATGACCGGGGAGGTAGAGAAGTTTAGACAGGAGCGAGAAGTGGTCACTGGTACATGCACTTACACTTACGTTCATCATAGAAGTATGTCTTTCACTAATAGGAAACGTATGTCTGCAACATTACGAGATACAATCTATGGTTATACCATAATCCAATCAGATAAAAAAACAAGAGAGAATATATCTGAATTCACTTTTATGAGTATTGAACGTAGTATCCAGGACAGTGTTTGTCTAGAGTTTTGGCTTAATAGACTGAACGAAATGTTGCATAATAAGGATATAATTACGTTTCCTGACGAACTCAAGCAATGGAAAGAAGAGGAATTGCATAATTTCTTGATTCAACACAAGTCAGTGGATCGCGTATATTTTTTTGCTAATATAAAGGATATCGAGTTTCGCCTACTTCTAAGACTACGTTACAAGTCCAGACCGCTATATGTAGAGGCCATGTATATTGACGATTTTGCAATCAGAAAAAGCATCATAAATGTATCCTATGACGTACAGCGCTTTGTCGACTCCATAGTGTGTTCTTACGGCGAACGCGATACTATACTAGATTTTATGCTCTATGACAAATTAGAAGTACAACGGCCTTGGAGTAACGTGTTACGACTGGAGCACCTCTGTCAGAAAACAATCTGCAGCTACGGAGATACACTGCGTAACGATTCTTCATTCAAGATGATGCCCATATTAATCCGTAATGAAATTATCAACCACTTAGATATAAATAAAATTGAAAATAAAGATGAGAGAAAGACAATCATGATAAACAAGGTTTCCATTAAACCAACAAGAAATGTAGCTTCGTTCAAGAATATGTTGTTTACTCAGACAGTTACCACGGATAGATGTTAACTTTTTGTAAAATTTGATCATACCTTGTGACAAAAGAAAATAATTAAAATAAATAGAACAGTGAGATGGAATTGATAGTTATTCCCGAACATGTCCGAAGATTCAATGGATGCTATAGGGGAATAGTTAATGATATTGTAATATGTATATAAATAAATATATAAAAAAAATATTTTATTTTTTTTATAGACCTTCAAATATTAACATAATAAAATTTAAAAAAAAATCTTATATAAAAAATAATGATATTATATAAAATAGTTTAAATAAATAATAAAAAAATAAT
>NW_023658525.1:0-5000 GCF_015228065.2 Penaeus monodon | reverse complement strand
GAAAGGAAGGTTTTGGAATACATGAATTCAAATGTAAGAACTAGTACTAGTGATAGTATAGCAACAGTACATCATGTTGAAAATGTGGTCGAAAAACAATTCGGAGTCAGAGTTGGTTAAGCTGATAAGAAAATTGAATGAAGAACAACAGAGCAAGAATAGAGAATTTGAGTCATGCATTGTAAATTTGAATAAGTGATAAAGGGTATTAAATGCAAGGAGAACAATATAAGTATACGTTGTTTATTACACAATTCAGAGAGTCATGAGATAACAAATTGTTTCAAGTTCAAGGGCTGTAATAGCAAAGAAAGATTTGACATGATTAAGAAGAACGGTATATGTTTTAGGTGTTTAAATGGATATCATTCAGCACGTGGGTGTAAAGTAGGCAAATTGTGTGATGTAGTCATTGAAGGCCAAGGACCATGTAATCGGAATCATCATCCACTTTTGCATCAAGACAGAATAGAAAGCAGTTCTCACAATGCAGTAATGGAGAAGAGAGGCAAAGCTTTGTTAAATATTAGTACGGTGCATAGTAAAAATCTGCCCGTCACTGTATTGTGGGATCCAGGTTCAGATACTTCTTTAATTACTCATAGGATGGCCAAGAAGTTAGGTTTGAGTGGGAAGGATGTTAATTTATCTCTGGTCAAGGTAGGTAACACAATTGAATATCAATCAAGTAAAACATACTGTGTACCATTAACTGATAAGAATGGTAAAATTTGGAATGTGGATGCTGTTGGGATGAATGAAATATCTTCCAAAGTTAAAAGGATTGATTTGTCCAAATTACCTGAACTTTTTACAAGAATCTCGAACTTAGAAGTGGATCTCCCATATGGGGAAATTGATATGCTCATCGGCACAGATTGTTGTGAAATACTGCCAAGGGTTGTTGAACACAATGAGGGTATTCAGTTACTGGAAAATCAATTCGGGTTCAGCATTCGAGGTAGACATGACAAGATTACCAATGGATCCAACAGCAGCAATCATATACTTGTAAGAACTCATAAACTGTCTAGACTCGTAGATTTGAAGCAGATTAACATAGAGTCAACAGATAGCTTAAAGACTAAATTGGACAAATTCTTTGCCATGGGGGAAATGGGAACAAAATGTAAGCCACAGTGTATAAAGTGTATGTGTCGAGGATGTCCTGAACCTAATTGCATAAGTTTAAAGGAAGAAAGAGAACTAGCATTGATTGAGGAAGGATTGTTATATAATGAGGAACAAAAATGCTGGCTAGTAAAGTATCCATGGCTAAGGGATCCAATGCATTTGAAAGATAATATTAAAGTAGCTAATGCTAGATTAAAAACAACAGAGAATAGATTGAAGAAACTTGGCAATGAATATGCCATGAAGTATCAGAGAGAGATAGAAGATATGATTGATAGAGGAGTGGCGAGGAAATTAAATAAGGAAGAGATACAAGAATACAAGGGTCCAGTTCATTATATTCATCATCATGAAGTATTGAAACCAGAATCCAACTCAACTCCAATACGCATTGTCTTCAACTCTTCTGCGTCATACATGGGGCAGAAATTAAATGATTTCTGGGCAAAGGGGCCAGATATCCTGAACAGCTTACTGGGAGTTTTGTTTAGGTTTAGACAGAATAATATAGCTATAGCAGGCGACATAGCTAAGATGTATCATACTGTCAAGCTCAGCACAATGGATGAACATACACACAGATTTTTATGGAGGGATTTGGATGACAATAGACCACCTGATCAGTATGCTCTTACCACAGTAACGTTTGGAGATAAACCTAGTGGTACCATAGCTACGCTAGCATTGAGACGCACTGTAGAGAATTTGGCAAAGAATATCCGGATGTGCAAGATATGATTATTAACAATACTTATGTTGATGACATACTGTATTCTACTGATACTGTTGAGAATGCATTCAAGTTAATACAGGATGCGGAGAAGATATTGTGTCAGGGAAGTTTCAGAGTTAAACATTGGATTGTCAGTGGGCATTATGAAAGCAGCAAGGTCAATGTGATAAATACTGACCATGAGAAGATCTTAGGATTGAAATGGAACCCGTTGGATGATCATTTTTTCTTCACCGTAAAACTTAATTTTTCTTCAAGAATAAGAAAGGTCAGAAGTGGTCCGAATTTAAATTCAGATGAAATTGATGATAAATTTCCAGAACATTTGACACGCAGAATGATATTGAGTCAAATTGCTTCCATATATGATCCATTAGGGTTTGCTGTACCAGTATTGCTCAAAGCGAAAATTTTGATGAGGCTCGTGATTTCCAGAAGTGAATCGAAAGATGGCGGAATCAAGTGGGATGATCCACTTGATATTTCCATGGTTAAGGAATGGAAGATGTTTTTCAAGGAATTGTATGAGTTAGAGAGATTGACTTTTAGAAGATCCTTGATACCATCTAATGTAGTTGGTAAACCAAGCCTAATAATATTTTCGGATGGTAGCATGCAAGCATACGGAGCTTGTGCATATGTGAGGTGGCAAACTGGTGAACATGAATTTGAGTCACATCTGATAGCAGCTAGAAATAAGATTGCACCAATGAAGCAAATGTCCATTCCTAGGTTAGAACTATGTGCAGCTCTTATGGCTGCTAGACTAAGAGAATCTATATTAAAGGAGTTTACATGGAAGTTTGAGGCAATTTACCACATAGTTGACTCATCAATTGTAAGATCACAAATCCAAAAGGAGAGTCACGGATTCAATACCTTTGTTGCAGTACGCATAGCAGAGATACAAATCAAGACCGACCCAAAGGAATGGTGGTGGGTCGATTCAACACAGAATATCGCAGACATGACCTCTAGACCATGCAAACCAGAGAAAATTGGAAGAGAATCTGACTGGCAAAATGGACCCAAGTTTTTAACTTTACCAACTAATAGATGGCCCATCAGGCAAACTTGTGAGGATGAGTTAACTGACAGAATTGGTATTACCATGACGGTTAATAATGCAAGTCATGAGAATTGTGGTATACAATTAATGGATGTTAATAGGTATAGTGACTACTACAAATTGCTGAGAGTTACATGTAGGGTAATGAATGTATTCAAATACAAGTCTTTCAAAGGCATTCTAAGAACCCCACAGTTCAAGGGATTACAGATGCAGAAATATTATGGGTCAAGGAAATGCAAAAGAGCATGACTGATTGGGAAACAAGGTTCAAAAGATTGGGACCATCAGTTGAAAGGGGAATTATAGTAGTAGGACAACGAATTTCTAAGTGGTTGAAAGACAATTGGAATCAAGAAAATTTCATGTTAATACCGAATAAACATCCTGTTACTAGATTGTACATATCCTGTCTACATAAAGTAGATCATGCAGGTATAGAGACTACTTTGTGTAAAATACAGAGGAAGTTCTGGGTTCCGGGAGCTAGAAAATTAATAAGAACCATTAAAAATAAATGTGTAACATGCAGAAAATTAAATAAGAAAGTGGAAGATCAATGCATGGGTCAAGTGAGGGCAGAAAGGATGAAACCTGCTCCACCATTCTATCATACAGCAGTAGATTTGTTTGGGCCCTTGACAATAAGAGATTCAGTTAAGAAGAGAACTTATGGAAAAGCATTTGGAATTATTATTAATTGCTTAGTGACAAGAGCAGTTTATTTGGATTTAGCTATGGGATATAGTACTGATGATTTCTTAACCACTTTTCAAAGATTCATTGCTATTAGGGGGGCCCCTAAATTTATGTATTCTGATAGGGGAACTCAGCTAATATCAGCTAGTAAGAAAGTAGAGACCCTTGGGATGGCAAAGGATATTATGGTGTGGCGGATAAGATCATGTGTAGATCAGTACATAGATTAGTAATGCTGTTGCCAATAGAAGAACAAGTTTAAGCATATGTACCTTGTCAATGTAATCTAGTCCATGGTAGTCAATGTGGAGGGGGGAGTGTATCATTAGTATGATAGGTATATGAAAAATAAGAATATTTATGTTTATTTGATAATTACGGGTGAGATGTTACGTTGCGCATCTCGAGTGTTTTTTGTTTACCCATGAGCACGTATGACGTTGCTGTGCGGTTTGAGGCCTGTGTTAAATCCACTTCGCAGGGAATATTTGTGTTGTCGACCTTTCACAGAAGTGGCAGTTATGGCACAAGTCTTACTCAGAAGGTATGTTTAAGGATATTGAGTGGTTTCAATTAATACGAAGAGGATAATCCTCATTAATATTGATAAATACACGGAACATGAGTTGTTTGTGTTGGCGTCGGCCATAATTTGAGTTTACTTTTCATATGCGTTTCAGTCAGTGTTATGTCCAATGCTGTGGATTGATTTGTGCCGTAACTGAGATATACGTGACGGTAACTACTGGGAATCATGGATTGTATAGTGTGGCCATGAAGTGATTCAATGAAAATGTAAATGTATGATTTATTTGTGATATGTTAGGCAGATTATTACTTACGTCGCACGATTATTATAGTGCATTCCTTACATTAGTTTAGTATTGTGAGATAATCAGCTTCATTGTATACTTGGATGATATTTGTTGCAGTAATATTCATTAATGCATGTTATTTCTTTTGACGCAAAATAGGAATTATTTAGTTATCAGAACATTTATGTGTAATTTGAATGATTTAAAATGCCATTGTATTCCTGAATATTATATTTCAGGTTGAAACTTTCTCCAATAAAGACTGTTGCAGCTGATGGCTTTCCTTGATCTCCCAGTACATTTCAACTATCGCCATGGTGTGCAAGGGGACCTCAACGCCCTCAAGAAACAGAGGGGGACTGCTAAAGGAAAGTTCACCAGGAAGGTAACTTTATGTAAAGAAGGAATAGACAGAGGTGATGATGTATTAGTGTTGAACATCACACACACAACACACCATATATGCGCATCACACAATTCACATACACAACACACACACTCAAATGCATCACACACACACACACACACAACACATTCAGGAAAACTTTGC
>NW_023658524.1:0-23828 GCF_015228065.2 Penaeus monodon | reverse complement strand
TTGGGCAAAAAGGGGCGACCTTCTATTGGCTTTCCCATCAAAGTTTCCCAAATTTAAAATTTTCCCAAAAGTGGTGCTAACAACCATTTTTTCTTTATTTTTTTAGAGTAAAGGGGTTTTTTTCATGAACCACCCCGGGTTTGGGGGAATTGAACTTTGGGGACCATGATGGGCAGAGTCATTTGCCTCTAACCACAGGCCATCACAGCAGTCATACATTTAAGAAAAAAAAAGAAAAAAAAAAAAAAAAAAAAAAAAAATATATATATAATAATATAAAAATATATTTTATAATTTGTTGTATAAATATAGAAAATATATATTATATAAAAATATTTTATATATTTTTATAATATATATATTTATATTACATATATATTTTATAATAATACATTTTATATATATTTTATAATATAAATATATAAAAATATATATATAATATATATATAATATATAATTTTATATTTTTTATATTTATAATACATAATTTATTTTAATATATATAATACATATATACAAAATATATATATATATTATATATAATATATATAATATTAAAAGAAGAGAGAGAAAAGAGAGAGAGGGAGGAGAGAAAAGAGAGAGGAAGAAGAGAGGAGGAGAGAAAGATATAAAATAAAGTTTATAAATGGCCATATTCCTTATATATAATATAGATATAGATAAATATAATTATATATATTATATATATTATATATATAAAATATATTTATTATAAAATTTTATAATATATATATACATATAATTACATTTAGGCCCCCCAAGGATTTGCCGAAGATGGTTCGCAAAATTGAAAAACGAAACACCCCCTCAGGGTTGAACTCCCCGAAGCCGTTTCATGTTTAATTGCCAAAAGGGCAGGGGGAATTTTTTTTTGGAATAGGGTGAATCCCTTAGCCTTTGGCCATACCGGACTAAAAAACCCAAAAGGCAGCTTGTTGGGCACACCACAAATCTTTTTTTTCTACTAAAAAACACTAACCCAAATTTTTTCCGTGGCGTGTATTTTTTATATTCTAAAAAAAGAAAAAAAAAAAAAAATAAAATACCCACACACACACCCCAACCCACCACACACACAACCAAAACCCCACACAACCACATAAATTATATATATATATATTAAAATTTTATTATATATATTTTATATATTATTTATTATATATATATATATTTTTATACACGGGCCGGGGTGAGGAACAGGTGAACGGAAAGCGAAGGATAGGTTCAGATCAGGTCAAAAGAATGAGGTTTGGTCCCTTGCGAAAGTGTACCGGAAAATAAGAGAAAATGCCGGAAGATGTGGGAAGGGGGAGAAGGCTTGTCGGCCGAAAAAAAGCCGCTGTTCAATTTTTTGAAAATTTAGGCAGCACCCTTGATTAGGCGGGAATTTTCACCATTTTTTTTTTTGCCGGCCCGTGAAATCCAAGGGGAAAGAAAAATGACACGCTCGGCTGAACCAAAAATCCTTTCTCATGGCCTGTGTCCCCACTTGATCATCTGGCTACTGCGTATTTTTATTTTTGAAGGGACAGACCTTTTAGTGGAGAAACTGGGCCCCTCTCTCGAAAAAATTTATTGTTTTTTATCGCAGGAAGGCACCAAGGAAAAACAGCAATAGGTTGCCCACCTTGAGGTTTGGAGGGGGGGGAACTAGGGTGGGCCAAGGTTTTTTGCGAAGGAGAGTGTTAAAACCTGGCGGAAAGATAAAGCTCCCGGTTGGAGGGCGAAAAGGGCGCCCGGAGATTAGTGATCCTCAGTGAAAGGGGAACAGGTTTGAGGAGTCCCTTTAGGGAAAGGAAGTCCGGGGGTTCCGCCCGCCGCCCAGGAATATCGCGACGTCAAAGGAACATGGCCCGATGGGTAAAAGCCCCCAGTTTGGAGAAATGAAAAAAAAAAACGCATAAAGTCGATCTCCTCCTTTCCAGGTATAGGGGGTTTTTTAAGATGCGGAGGGCACGGGGGGGAAACGGGCGGGGATGGTAAAATTACCCCCCTCTTTTACATGGAAAGGATGATACGAGGAAGTTGCATGTAAAAAATACCCATAGGTTTCCTGTATATGTTAGAAGAGAAAGTGGGTTTCACCCAGAGCGATGAAACGAGGGGTTCCAAAGAAAGGGAAGCTTGTTGTCCCATCCCATTTTTTAACCTTGAAAACGGATGGAGGGAGAGGGAGAGTTCAGCTGCGTCAGGAAATCAGAGAAACCAAGGCAGGGTCTTAAAGGGTCAGAGGACAAGTTCCAAACATACCCCCCAAGCCCAAAACCGATGGAAGGGAAAAAAAGCTCAGACTCGAAGAAATTCCAGGGAAACAGTTTGGGCCCAAAAAGTGGAAGAGAGGGGAATAGCCCACGGCAAACACCAAAAAACGTTCCCCTGAGAGTAAAAAAGCGACCCTCAAAGGAAAAGGGGAATGAAAGACTCCACCCACAACCGAGGGAATAAAGCTGGAGGAAGCCCGAGGAAATTCCCTCGGTGGGGCCTTTCCTCTGTAGGAAAAAGTAAGGACGTCATTCCGAGGCGGGGATTTTTTTGGTACCAAGAAGCGAGTAAGGAGACCTTCCCCCCAAGCCAGCAAGGGGTGCATCCACAAGTTGTGCACCTTTTTTTCCCTCCCCTGCCTCTCCTTCCCCCCTTTTTTTTATATTTCCCCCCCCCCCCTTCCCCCCTTTCCCTTTTTCAGCCCCTGGGGAAAAGAAACCCCAGGGGGAAATTTTTGGGGGAAACTTTTTAACCCTTCTTTTTTTTTTAAAAAATTCCTAGTTTTTTTTGGCTTTTTGGGGGTTTTCCCCCCAAAACATATTTACCCAACACGGAAAAGTTTTTTTTCTTTTTTTTTTTTTTAATAATAATAATATTATTTTAATTATAATATTTTAAAATTATAATTTTTATAAAATTTTTAAAAATAAATTTTATATAATTTTAAAAAATGTTTTGTGTGGGGGTTTTGTGTGGGGGTTTGGGGGGTTTGGTTGGTGTGTTTTTGGGTTGGGTGTTTTGGGGTGGGGGGGTGGTGTGTTTTGTGGGGGTGTGGGGTGGGGGTTTTAAACACACCAACACCCACACAACAACACAACAAACACACAAAAAATTTAAAAAAAATTATATTTTTATATAATTTTACCCCAAAACCCCCAAAAATTTAATTAAAAAATATTTTTTAAAATATATTTTAAAAATATATATAAAAAATTAATTAATAATAAAAATTTTAAAAAAATATATTATAATATATAATTTATTAATAATATATATTTATATTTTTTTGGTGTTTGGGGGTTTTGGGGGGGGGGTTTGGGTTTGGGGGTGGGGGTGTGGGGGGTTGGTTGTGGGGGGGGTGGGGGTGTGGTGGGGGGGGTTTGGTGGGGGTGGGTTTTGGGGGGTTTTGGGGGGTGTGGGGGGGTGTGGGGGGTGTTTTTTTTTTGTGGCCCCATTTTTATAAATTTTGGGGGGGTTTTGGGGTGTGTTTTTGGTTTGGGGGGGGGTGGGGGGTGTGGGGGGTGGGGGTGGGGGGTTTTTGTGTGGGGGTGGGGGTTGAAAAATTTTTTTTATATACAAATATTATTAAAAAACCTTTTTTAATTTTATAAAATATTATGTAATTTTTCTTTTTAATTCCATAAAAATATATAAATTTTATAATAAAAAAAATTATATTATATAAAAAAATTTTATTATATATAATTAATATTTTATTTTTAAAATGTGTGTTTTGGGGGGGGGGTGTGTTTTTTGTTTTTGGTTTGGGGGGGTTTTGTGTGTGGGGGGGGGGTTTTTGTGTGGGGGGGTGTGTGGGGGTGGGGGGGTGGTGGTGTGGGGGGTTGTTTTTGGGGGGTGGGGGTGGGGGGGTGTTTTGTTTTGGGGGTTGGTGGGGGGGGTGTGTGGTTTTTTGGGTTTTTTTAAAACAAGGGGGGGAAAATAATTTTATGAAATTAAAAATAAAAATTTTTATATAAAACCTTTATATATTTTATAAAAATATTTTAAATTTATAAAAAATTATATTTTAAAAAATATATTATTCTGTTTTTTGGTCCCGGGGGGTTGGTTGGTGTGTGTTTTTGGGTGTGTGTTTTTTTTGGGGTGGGGGGGGTTGTGGGGGGGGTTGGTGGGGGTGTTGGGGGGGTGGGGGGTTGGGGGTGGGTGGGGGGGGTTTTGGGGGGGTTGGGGTTTGGGGGGTTTGGGGGTTGGGGGGGTATCTAGGGTTGGGGTGAATAGGGTTTTTTAAAATTTAAAAATTTTTTTTTTTTTTTTTTTATTTTTTTTTTTTTTTATATAAATATTTTTTATTTATAAAAATATTAAAATAAAAATAAAATATTTTTTTTATTAAAATATTTTATATATATATTTTTTTAAAAAATAAAAATAATAACCCAAAATATATTTATTTTTTAAAAAATAAAAATATTTTTTAATTATTTTAATTTTTAAAAAATTTAAAATATATTTTATTTTGTTTTGGTGTGTTTTTTGGGTGGGGGGTGGGGGGGTTTTGGGGGGGTTTGGTTTGGGGGGGGGTGGGGGTGGGGGGGTTTTGGTTGGGGTGGGGGTGGGGGGGTTGTGTTTTTTGGGGGGTGGAAAATATATATTTTTATATATTATTTTAAATTAAAATAAATAAATTATATATATATTTTTTAATTAAAAAAAATTTGTAGTGTGGGGGGGGGTGTGTGGGGGGTTTAAAAATTTTAATTTTTTATAAAATTAAAATTTTATTTTTTATATATAATAAAAATATAAAAATAAAATTTTTTGTGGGGGGTTGTGTTTTTGGGGGGTTGGGTGGGGGGTGGGGGTGGGGGGTTTGGTGTGGGGGGTTTTTTTTTTTTTTGGTTTTGGTGTGTGGGGGGTTGGGGGGGGTTTTTTTTGGGGTTTTTGGTTTTTTTTTGTGTGGGGGGGGGGTTTGTGGGGGGGGTTTTGTGGGTGGGGGGTGGGGTTGGTTGTTTTTGGTGTTTTGGGGTTTTTGGGGGGGGTGTGGGGGTTTTGGGTTTTGTGGGGGCCCAAAATTTTTTTGTGGGGTTTTTTGGGGTGGTTGGGGGGTTGGTTTTTTTTTTGGGGGGTGGGGGGGTGTGTGTGGTGTGGGGGGTGTGTTTTGGTGGGGGTTGGGGGGTGGGGGGGTTTTTTTGGGGGGGTGGGGGGGGTGGGGGGGTTTTTTATAAAATTATAAAATTTTATATAAAATTTAAAATAAAAAATATATTTTGGGGGTGGGGTTGTGTTTTTGGGGGGTTTTTGGGGTGTGTGGGGGTTGGTGTGGGGGGGTTGTGGGGTGTGGGTTTGGGGGGTTGGTGTGGTGTGTGTGGGGGGGTTGTTTGTTTTTTTTTGGGGAAATAAATCCCCCCCCCCTTTACTTTAATTTCCCGGGAAAAAAAATTTTTAAAAAAAAAAAATTTGGAAACCCCCCAAAACCCAACACATCTAAATTTTTCCTTTTAAAAAAGGGGAAAACCCTCACTATGAAAATTTCATTTTTTTTTCCAAAAAAAAAGGGCCCGGGAACAAAAAAAAAATTTAAATTAAAAACGGGCCCCAAAAAAAACCCCGAGTAAAAAAATGTAAAAATAAATTTAAAAGTCCAATTTTTTTCCGGGTTTTTAAAAAAAAAAGGGCCCCAAAGGGGGGAAAATGTGGGGACCCCCCAAAAATTTTCCTTTTAAAATCAGAAAAAAAATTAAAATTTTTCCCCTTTTACCCCTCGACCCTCGGGAAAAAAAAAACATTTTAAAAAAAGAAAATGGAAAAATTTGGCCCCTTTTTACTTTTTTAAACCTTTCCCGCCAAAATTTCCTTTTTTTTTTTTTATTTCCTTTTTTTAACAGTTTTTTTTTAAACGGGGTTTTTTTTTTTTTAAAGGGGGTTTTTTTTTAATTTTTTTCCAAAAAAAGGGTTTTTTTTTCAAAGAAAAATTTCCCCGGGTTAACGAATTTTAAAACCCCTTTTAAATTCTTTTAAACCCAGGGCCGGGTTGACGGTAAAAATTTTCGGGCCAAAAAAAAATTACCCTTTTTTTTTAAAAAAAAAATTTTTTCCAAAAACGAAATTTTTTTTAATATTTGGTCCCAAATTTTTTTTGGGAAAAACCCCGATAAACCCTTTTGAATTTTTCCCTTTTTAAAAAAATTTAATCCTTTTTTTCCAGATGTCAAATTGCTTTTTTTTTTTTTTTTTTTTAATTTTTTTCCCCCCTTTGGGCCCGAACTTTGGGGTTTAATTTGGGGGACTTTTTTTTTCATTTTTTTTTTTAAATTTTTAAAAAAAATGCAAGAAAGGGGGCCCCCTTTTCCCCCCCGGCCCTTTTACGGGAAAACTTTTTTTTTTCCAATGAAAATTTTTTTTCCAAGGGTTAAAAAGGGGTTCCCGTAAGTTTCCCAAAAGGATGGGGGGGCCCATAAGGCAAAAAAAATTTGGGGAAAAATTTTTTTAAAAAGGGGGGCCCCAAACCAAACCCAGGGAAAACCTTTTGAAAAAAAAATTTTGTTTTTTTTGGGCTTTTTTGGACCCCCCTGGGGGGAAGGGTTTACTTTTTGTTTTAACCCAAAGGCGAAAACCCAAAAGAAAGAAAAATTTCCAGGGTTAAAATCCCCCCCCCCCCAAAAAAAAGGGGAAAAAGGGGAATCATCCCCCCTTTGGTACCTGGGGGGGTTTCCGGGGCGGGTTTTATAAACCCGACGCCCCCTTTAAAAAAACTGTGTGGGCGGAAAACTTTTTTGGACCTTTTTTTTTTGGCCCCGCTTCAATTTTTTTTTTTTTTTTTCAAAAAAAACAAAAAAGGGCCCCAAGGAAATGTACAAAAAAAAAAAAGCAAAAATTTTTTTTTTTCCCCAAATTATATTTTAAACCTTTAAACCAACAAAGGAAAAAAAAAAACGGTAAAAAAAGGAGAAGAGAGAGAAGAGAGGAAAAGGAGAGAAAAAGGGGAGAGAGGAGAGGAGGAAAGAAGAGAGAGAGGGAAGAGAGAGAGAGAAAAGGGGAAAAGGGAGGGGAGAAGGGGAAGGAAAGGAGAGGAGAGAGAGGGGGAAGGAGGGGGAAGAGAGAGAGGGGAGAAAAGGGAGAAAGAGAGAGGAGAGAAAGGGGGGGAAGGGGTGGGAAAAAAATAATTCAAAAAGGGGGGATTTTTAAATTTTTTTACATTTGTTTACCCCCAAACTGCATGGGGGTTTTTTTTTTTTAACCCCTGGAAAATAAAGGAAATGCGGGGCCCCCAAGTTTAAAAAAATCCAAAAATTTAGCCCCGGGAAAGGCAAAATTAAAGGGGCCTTTTGGAATAGGCCTGTGGGGGGCCCGCCCCCCCAAAACAAGGGAAAAAATCCCCCCCCCAAAAAAAAAAGGAAAGAAACCCAAAAAGGCCCCCGAAAAAAAACTTTTGTTTTTTTTTTTTTCCCCATTTTTTGGGGAAAAACCCCCAACTCCCCGGGAAATGAGAGTTTTTTGGGCAACCCCGGGTGTAGGGGGCCCCGGGGGTTAAAAAAAAGGGTTTTTTTTCATGGGCAAAAATTAGTTTAATTTTTTTTTGGGATTTTTTTTAAATAAAAAAATTTTTAAATTTAAATTTTTTAAAAATTTAAATTTTTTTAAAAATTTTTTGAAAAAAAAAAAATTCTTGGTTGAAAAAGTAAAAACCCCCCCAATTTAAATAAAAATTTTTTTGGGCTGATAGGGTTAAAAATAAATTTTAAACCCTTTTTTTAAAATTTAAAAAAAAAAAAAAAAATTTTCCCGTGGGTGGAGGGAAAAGGGGGAAATTTTAAAAAAGGGACCCCCTTTTTTAAATTTCCCGTCCAAAAATAAAAAAAAAAAAAGTTTGAAAGTTAAAAAGAAAATTTTTTTTAAAAATGCAGAAACCCTTTTTTCTTCGAAAAAAAATAAAAAATTTTCTTTTAAAAATTAAAAAGGGGAAAAAAATGTTTTGGTTTGGAAAAAAAAAAACCCCCCCAAGGGGGAAAGGGGTTTTTTTTTTTAAATGTTCCCTTTGGGGGGGGGAAAAAATTTTCTTCCCCCCGGTTTTTTTCGGGGAAAAAAACCCGGGCCCCCGGCCCCGCCCGGGGGGCCTTTTTTTTTTTAAAATTTTTTTTAAAAAATTTTTTTTTTTTATAGTTTTTTTTGGGGTTTTTTTTTTTTTTTCCTAAAAAAAATATTTTTTTGGGGGCCCAAAAAAAAAAGGGGTTTTTAAAAGGGGGGTAAAAAAAATTTGGGGAACCCAATTACTTTTTTTTGAAAAATTTCGTTTTTTTCCAGCCCCCCTTTTCCCCTCCCGGGCCCCCCGGGGGAAAGGGAAAAATTCCCCTTTAGTCCAAGGTGCCCCCCCCCCTTAAAAAAAATTTTTTGGGAAAGGGGGAAAAATAAAAAAAGGGTGGGGAATTTTTTTTTGGGGAAAGTTTTTTGGGGAAAAGGTTTTTTTCCCAAATTTTGGGTTTTTAAAAATGTTTTGAAAATTTTTTGGTTTGTATTTTGGAAAAATTTTTTTTGCCTATACATTTTTTTTTTAAAAACCACAAAAACCCCCAAACCCCAACCCCCAAACCACCCCCCACCCCCCAAAAACCCCCCACCAAAACAAAACCCCAAACCCCAACCCCCCCCCACCCCACACAAAACCCCCCCAACCCAAAAAAACCCCAACCCACACCCCAAAACCAAAACCCCACACACACCCCCCAAAACAAAAAAAAAATTATTTTAAAAAAAAATAAATTTATTAAAATAAAAATTTATTATTAATATAAATTTATATTTTTTAACAAAAATACATAAATTTATTTTAAAAATATATTTAAATATATTTTAAAAAATAATTTTTTTATATATTAAAAATTATATATTTTTAAAAATATATATATTTAATTTAAAAAATTTTAAAAGGGAAATAGTAAAAAAAAAACCCCTTAAAACCGTTTTTTTTTGGTTTACTTTTGGTAAAAAAAAAAAAAAACCCCCTTTAACCCCAAAAAAAAAAACCCCCCTTTTTCCCCCCTTTCCTTTTCCCCCCCTGTTTTTTTTTCCCCTCCCCCCCTTTTTTTTTAAACCCGGGGGTTTTTTTTTTTGCCCCCTTTTTTTTCCCCTCTTTTTTTTTACCCCGGGGGCCCCTCCCCCCTTTCCCCCCTTAAAAAGGGCCCCCGGGGGAAAAAGGGGGATAAAAGGGAAGGTTTTCGAAAAACGGGGTTGCCCCCCCTTTTTTTTTTAAAAAATTTTTTTTTTGTGAAATTTTTGGTTTTTTTTTCCCATATAAAATTAAATTATCTATATAAAAATATATATAGTTTTAATAGATTTTATATAAAAAAACCCCACAGGCCCCCAAAAACCAAAAATTTAATTTTATTATATAAAGTGTACTTTGGTTTTATTAAAAAAAAATTTTTTCCCTTTTTAATATTTAAACCAAATTAAAAAACAAAAGGGAAAATTTTCCCCCAAATTTTTTCCCTCCCGGAAAAAAAAAAAAAATTGGGGTAAAAAAAAAAAAAAAGCGAAAAAATAAAAAAAAAACAAAAAAAAAACTCGGGGTTTTTCCCCCCCAAAAGGGCCCTTTTTTTTCCCCCTTGTTTTTCCCTTTTCCCTTTTTTGCCCCAAAGGGGAAAAAGCTTTTTAAAAAGGAAAAAAAAAAGGCCCCCCCTTGGGGGGAAATTTTCCCCTTTGGGGTTTTTTTTTTGGGGTTTTTTCCCCCTTTTTTTTTTTTGGTTTTTATACCCCCCGGGGGGGGGGAAAAACCCTTTTTAACCGCCAACCAAAAACCAACCTTTAACCGCCCCCCGGCCAAGGGCCAAAAAAGGGCAAAAAAGGGGGAAAAGGGGGCCTTTAATATTTTAATTTTTAATATATTTTTAAAAAAATTATTAAAATATAATAAAAAAATTATAATTTTTAAAAATATATAATATATAAATTTTTAATGTGTGGGTTTTTGTTGTGTTGTTTTGGTGGGGGGTTTTTGGGGGGCCCCCCGGGTTGTTGGGGGGGGGGTGGGGGGGGTTTTGTGTTTTTTGGTTTAAGAATAATAAATTTTTTTTAAAATAATTTTTAAACAAATCAATATTAATAAAATATATATTTTATTTAATATTTTTAATATTTTAAAATATTATATTAAAATGAATATATTATGAATTTTATTATTTTTTTTAAAATTTTTTTTTTTTAAAAACAAAATTTTTATTTTATATTTATTAAAAAATTTAATTTTTATATTAAAAATTTTTAAATTTTGGGAAATTTACTTTTAAGGGGCCTTTCCCCTTTAAAAAAAACAAAACTTTTCCATAAAAACTTTTTTCCCAAATAAAAAAAAATTTTTGGGCCCTTTTTACAAAAATTTTGGAAAAAAACTTTTCCCAAACCCACACACACCCCCCGCAGGGTGGGGGGGGTTTTGGGTATTATATTTTTTTATATTATATTTTATTAATTTATAATAAAATATATAGTTTTTATAAAATATATTTTATAAATTTATTTTGGTTTGGGGGGGGTTTTGGGGGTGGGGGGGGGAAAAAAAAATGTAAAAATTTAATATAAAATTTTATATATTAAAATTATTTTAAATTAATTTTATTTATATAAATATCAAAATTTTTATAATTTTAATTAATAATATTTAAATTTTTAAAATTATGTTTATAAAATATTTTAAATTATTTATTTATTTTAAACAATTTTAAAACCCATTATATTTTAAAAAAAAAACCCACAAAAAGGGGGGTTTGTGTGAAAATAACAAAAACATAATATTTTAAAAAATTGAAAATGGTGTTGGGGTAAAAACTTTTCCCAATTATTTTGTTTTTTAAATTTTGGGGTTGGGGGTTTTTGCGGGGTTTTTTTTAAACTTTTATTTAAAAACCCCAATTTATGGGTGCTTTCCCGTTTTTTCCCTTTATTTTCGTTTTTTTTTCAGCGGGTTTGGGGGGAAAAAAAGGGCCCAAAAAAAAAACCGGGGTTTTAGCCACGGGCCCCCGGGGTTTGGGGTTGGGGTTTGAATTTTAAGGGTTATGTTTTTTTAAACGGGTTTTTTTAGTTTTTTTCCCCCTGGGGGGGGGGGTTTTTGTTGTTGGCATGTTTTTTTGGGGGTTTTAAAAAAAAAAAAACCCCCTTTTTTTCCCCCATTTATATATATTTATAATTAAAATTATAATTAAATAAAAAAATTAATTTATTATTTTATAATTATTATAATATAATATTTTTTAAAATTTTTAATACGAAATTTTTAATTTTTAAAATATTTTTAATAAATTTATATTTTATTTAATATAATATATTTTAAAATATTTTATATTATATTTTTAACCCCCCAAACCCCCCAAAAACCAACCCACACACAAAAAATGCAAGAATAAATAAATATTGATAAATATTATTATTATAATAATATAATATATTTTTTTTTTGGTGTGTGTGTTGTGTTGTGTGTGTGTGTTGGTTGTGTGGTTGTTTTGTGTTTTTGTGGTGTGGTGTGGTTTAATATTATATATATTATATAATAATATATTATAATAATATATATATATATATATATATACATCATACGTATTACATATATATATATTATAATAATATATAATAATATATTATATAATATATATTTATATTATTTATATATAATATTATATATATATATTTTGGGGAGAAAGGGTTGTTTTTAAAACTGTAAAAATTAAATTGCCAACCCCAACACATGCAACAGCAAACAACACAGGGGGGGAATACATAAAAGCAAGTTTGTTTTACATACATACCATACATCATCCACACCACGGACAGTGCTAACAGTTGTTGGGGGCCTCCTTCCACCTGCTGAACACGAAAAAAGTTAAAGACCACGCAATGCAAACTCATATGTGTTGTTATTAATAATGTTTTACACACGCCAAACACCACCAATACACCACACATATATTATTTTTGGTAGTGTATCACACCACACATACAAATATCATATATCGTGTGTAATACACACCCACAACATTTGTGGGGTGGTGTATAAATATATATAGAAATATTTAATATATATATATTAATATATATATATAATTACCATATATATATTAATTTTATAATATATATAATTAATAAATAATATTATTAATATATATCATAATATTTTTTTATATATTTTTATATTAATATAATTTTTAAATATTAAAATATATTAACAATATTTTTTTTGCAAACACACACACACACACATAAATATAATATATATATAGATTATATATAATATATTATATATATATTATATTATAATATATATAATTATACATACACCACAATTGCGTTGTGTGTTGGGTGGTGAATGTTTATACGCATAATGTAATTGTTCCCTATAATGTTAAAAAATTTTATGTAAATTGTTGTTATGCCAAATGATGTTGTTTTTTTTTTTTTGTTATAGCATATGTAAATCATATATTATATAATATATAATTATATATATATATATTTATATATAATTATATATGTAATTATATATAAAAATAAAAAATAAAATACATAAATTATAATATTTACAACCCCATATAATATATATAAAAATATTATTATATTATAATATATATATTAATATATAAATATATTATTAAAGGGATATGTTATATATTTTAAATATATAATTACAAACAAACCCACACCCACACAACAACACACACAGAAGCACACAACACATACACAACAACACACACACACACACATATATATTTTAAATATATTATAATATATATATAATTATATATATATAATATATATATATTTATATATATATATATATATATATGCCTTCAATGTGCGTATGCGTGGCGTGCGTGTAATGTGTGTGGTGGTGTGCGCGTAAAACGAGTGTGTCCCCTGTGGTTATAAGAAACAAACAAAGGGGAAGAAAACAAAGAAAAACCCCACGAATATGGCCAAAGGCCCTTTTCGCTGTAATAGCTTTTCTTCGGGGCATGAAAGAAAAGCAATTACAGGGAAAAAAGGCCTTTTGGCATATTTCCCGCGAGTTTTTTTCCTGGTTTTTTTTTTCCATTTCGCTGTTTTTTTTTAAAATTTTTTTTCCGTTATGAAATCTTTGGCATTATAACATAGTTATTTATACATATGTGTTGTATATATATAGAAATTGTTATTTTATATATACACGTAACACTCATAATATATATAATTATATAGTTTGTGTGCACTGGTGGTTTTTTTCCATATATATCTCTATATCTATAATATATAAATATATTAATATTATAGATATATATGGGAAAAAAAAAACACAGTGGCCACAAAACTAGATTTTTTTACTAAAAAAAAAAAACAAAGGGGGACAAACAGTTTCGAAATCCCTCCTGTATCCATCTTTCAGGTCTGGGGGGGGAAGGGGGGGTGAGGGGCGGAAAGTAATAAAAATAAGGGGGAAAGGAGAGGCAAACGCGGGGTGAAACCACGGGCAGGTAAAGGAAAGGTGAACGGAAAAAGCGAAAGGGGGGTTTTTTTAGTTTTAGTTGTTTTTTTTTTTTTTTACCTTTAGTATTCAAAACAGGGGTAAAAGGGGTTTTTTTTTTTACTATCCATAATATATTTTAATTATATAAATATATATATATAATATATATATATAAATAATATATATATATATTATATATATCTATAATATAATATAATTTAAAATATAAAAGGGGATAGTAAAAACACTCTTACCGGTTGTTGATTACTAAATGGTAGAAAAAAAAAAAACCACCTAATCTTAACCCCCCCTTTTTCGCTTTCCTTTTCCCCACCTGTTCCCCTTTACCTTGCCCCCCCGTTTTTTTTCCACCGGGGTTTGCCCTTCCCTTTCTCTTTCTTATATACTCGCCCCACCCCTTCCCCTTCAGCCCCTTTAAAAAGATGGATTTACAGGGAGGAAAATTTTTCCGAAAAACTGTTGGCCCCTCGTTTTTTTAGTAAAATCTATTTTGTTTGTTGGCCACTGTGTTTTTTTTTTCCATATATATCTAATATCTATAAATATATATTTTAATTAGAATATAAATAGAATTATGAAAAAAACACAGGCAAAAAAAACTAATAATAATATAATATATGAGGGTTTAACGTGTAATTAAAATACAATTCTTTTATATTTACACATATTGTATAAAAATTGTTAAAATATGCAAGAATTTTCATACGGAAAAAAAAAAAAAGGGTAAAAAAAAAACAGCGAAAAGGGAAAAAAAAACAGAAAAAACCCCGCGAATATGCCCCAAAAAAGGGCCCTTTTCCCCGGGTAATTGCTTTCTTCATGCCCCGAAAAAAAGTTTATCCCAGCGAAAAAAGGCCTTTTGGGGCATTTTTTCGGGGGGTTTCTTTTGTTTTTTCCCTTTTGTTTGTCTTTAAAAAAACAACACTCGTACGCGCCACCCCAAACACCACAATACCAACGCACCGCACGCATACGCACATGAAAGGCAATAAAATAATTTTATTTTTATATAAAATTTTTATTATAATAATATATATTATAAATATAATTTTAATATATAATTATTATTAATATGTGTGGGGTTTTGGTTTTGGTGTGGTTGGGTGGTGTGGCGGTTCTTGTGGTTTTGTTGTGGGTGTGGGTGTGTGTTGTAGAATATATTTTAATATTATATATAATACATATAACAAAATATAATATATGATATATATAATATATTTAATATATATATATATATTTATATTATATGGTTAATTTTAATATTATGTTTATAAATATATATGGTATTTAATATTTAAAATTATATTATAATATTATTTATTATATATATATATATATATATTTTATATATGATTTACATTATGCATACCTTTAAAAAAAACTAACATAACATGCATACACAATTTTACATAAATACATTTTTAGAAAAATTAATATATGCTTTAAAAAAACCTTTTCCCACACACCCAACACCCACGCATGTGTGTGTGAAAATGAAAATATATAAAATTTTAATAATATATATAATATTTAATATATTATATATAAATATAATATATTATATATATAATATGGGTGTGGGGTGTGGGGTTGCAAATAGGGTTTATTATAATTATAATATATAATATTATATATTATATAATATATAAATTATTATAATATATATTATATTATATATATATTAATATATATTAATTAATATATAGGGTTAATAATATATTATTATATATATAATATATATAATAATACCATATTTTAATTATTACAACAACACAACAAATTGTGTGGTGTGTTTTATACACACGATATATTTTTAAATATTGTTTATGTTGTTTTTGGGTATACATAAAAAATATAATTGTGTGTGTATTTTGGTGTTGGTTGGTTTTTGTGTACTTTAAAATACACTTTATGAAGTGCCATGCGTGTCTTACTTTCGGTTTCAGCAGGGGGAGGGGAAGAGCCCAAAAACTGTTAGCACTGTCCGTGGTGTGGATGGGTTTAAATGTTGTAAAACTCCCTTTTTTTATTCCCCTGTGTTTTGGGGTTTGGCTTTGTGGTGGTGTGCACATATACATTTTAAAAAAAACCTTTTTTCCCCATAATAATAATAATAATATATATATATTAATAAAAATATATATATATTATATAATAATATATATAAAATATTTATAATTATTTTAGTATAGTTTATTAGGGTTATTTTATAATATTTAATATATAAATTATATAAAATTATAATTATCTATATATAAAATATATATAAAAAACACCAACCACACCACACCCACAAACCACACACCCACCCCCACAACACACCCCAAACCAAAACCAAAACACACCAAACACCCACACAACACACCCACACACATATATTTAATATTATTATATTTTATAATATATTTTATAATATATATATATAATATTATATATTTTAAATTTGGTTGGGGTTGTGTGGTTGTGGTGGTGTGGGGTGTTTTGGGGTGTTTTGTTGGTGGTGTGTGTGTAGGGTTTTTGGGGGGTTGCGTTGGGGTGTGGGGGTTTTTGTTGGTGGGTGTTGTGTGGGGTGTGTGTGGTGTGGTTGGGGGTGTTGGTGTGGGTGGTGTGGTGTGTGGTGTGTTGGGGTGCAATATTTTTACAATATATATGTAAATATATAGTAATGTATGTTATGTTGTTAAAAATTTTAATTTTTTTAATATAAAATGGAAATACATTCATTATTTTTCTCTCCCTTAAGAATTTTTGTCCTCTTTAAGGCTTCCATTGAAAAACCTCAGACTTTACCTAATCAAGGAATTTTTAAAAAATCCCCCAAACAGGTTCCAGTGAACCGGAGAGCAAGATTTTTTTTTAAATACTAGTTTTTTTTTTAAATTTTTTGTTATTATTATATATTATATATATATTTAATAAAAATATAAAATAATTTTAAATAATATTATATAATTTATATTTTTTTTTTTTTTTTTTTTTTTTTTTTTTTTTTTTTTTTTTTTTTTTTTTTTTTTTATCAAGTTGACCCATTTTTTTCAATTTCTCTTTTTTTTTCGTCCCCCGCAAAAAACCTAGGGAAGGGAAAATATATAATAATTTTTTTCTCCCCAAGAGAAGGGCAACCCGGTTAGCAAACTTTTCAAAAAGCACGCCTTTTTTTTTTTTATGATTTTTTAATGATTTTTTTTTTTTTTTGGGTTTTTTTCTGGTTTGTCCCCACGAGGGGGGAAAGTTCCCTTTCGGTTTTTTTCATGGTTTTTTTTTTTTTTTTTTTTGGGGTGTTGGGTCCCCCGGGTTTTTTTATCTCTAAGGTTATTTGATATCATTTTTTATTGCTGTCCGTTTTTTGTTGGGTTTTTTTTGTTTTGCTACTGTTTGTTGCTATGAATTTTTTAAATTTTAGGCAGTAGTTTTTGTGGGGAGTAATTATTCCATTATTTTTTTGTTTTTTCCTTTATAATTTTTTTTTTTTTTTTCATTATTTTGTTAACATATTTTTAAAATTTATCAGGGATCCCAATACTTTTTATTATTCATTTTTTTAAATTTTATTTATTTTTTTTTTTTTTATGATTTTTCCTATCACTTTTTGGGTTATTTTTTCTTTTTATTAACCACTTTTTTTTTTTATGGTAACCCAATTTAATTAATTTTTAATTTAAAAAATATTTGTTAAAGTATCATTTTTTTTTTTAATTGCTGTTTATTATCAAATATCATTTATAAATTAATTAATCGATTATTGATATAAATTTATTGCTGTTGCTTTCCCTTGGTGGTTTTTATTGTCCCAATTTGGTTTTTTTTACCCACTATTTAATCATTAAATTTTTTTAAATGACCATCAATTATATTATTTATCATTTATTTTTTTTTTTATGACTATCATTATTATTATCATTATTAAATGTCCATTATTATTGATGTTTATTATTTTTTCTATTATCAATATTATTTATTGTTTGTTTGTTTGTCATCATTTTTATAAATTATTAGCTTTTCAATTTAAATTAAAATCATCAGTATCATCATTATTACATTATTATTGTGATTTTTCATTTAATCATTTATAATTTTTTCATTATCATTTTATCAATAATGATGAATATTTATTATTATCATTATTATTATTACCGTTTTTTATTACTATTATAATTGTTATTATTATTTAGTTTTATTTTTTTATTTTATAATTAATATTCACTGTTTATTTGATGTTATGTTGTTTATTATTTTCTATCATCATTATCATAGTCTTATTCATTACCATTACATTTTTTATCATTATAATAATTGTTTTATTGTTAATTGTTTTTTCATTTATGATTGTAATTTTCATATTCATTATCATTATTATTTACTGTTATCATTTATTTGTTTTATTATCATAACTATTATTGTTGTTATTATTATCGTTATCATGTTTTTATTATTTTTTATCATTATTTTTTTTTATCATTATTATCATCAATGTCATTATTTTTATTAACATTATCATCTTATTATAATTATTATTTTTCACCATCCTTTATCATCATTGTGTTTATTTACCATTTATTATCATTATTATTACTATAATTAAATGTTTTTTATTATTTTCATTATGATGATCTATATCATCATTACTATTACTTTTAATCAAAACCTCACTATTGTTATTTATTTTGTTATTATTTATTTATTATTATTTTTTTATTTATTATTATTATTATTTTTGTTGTTTTTTTTTGTTGTTTTGTTTGTTTTATTTTATCATTATTTGTTTTTAATTATTATTATTATTTATTATTAATTATTATTATTATTTTATTGTTTCTTGTTTGTTTTTTTGTTATTGGTTACTGGTTATTCTTTTTGTTTAAATTATTTATCAGTATCATCATCATTATTATCATTATTTTTCCCCTGTTTTAGTAAGTAAAGCATTGGTTGGTGTTTTATTTTATCATTGTTTAGGAATTTTTTATCTTTATATCACTTATTACCCCTCAATTTATCACCATAAATATTCATCATCTATAGTCCCCATAACATTATGACGTTATATATGTTTTTTTAATTTTTCATCATATTTATGATGATAACGAATACGGTAAATGAAATTTCCTGGAATATCAAACTTTCTTTAACATGCTAAAATATAGCCTCTACAAGTTTTTATCACAAACATTAGTCCTATTTGCATTGAAGGGGAACGGAAAAACCAAATAAAATTTGCAAAAAATAGAAAAAAAAAAAAAATTTTTCATATTTTCGTGTCCACCGCTTACAAGGATTAAATATACTTTTCCTTTACTTTGCCGGCTTTGTTGGTTTTTCATTTTTATTTTCCACATTTTTTAGCGCATTTGTGTTTTTTGGCGATTGCTTCACATTTTTAGAACCCTTTGGGCGCGTAATTTTTTTTCCCCGCGTCCTGGTATTTTTCAGTTTTTTGTTTTGAAATTAAAAGTAACCAAAAATCCAAATTTTTCATAATGGAATTTTTAGTGCAAAAAACCCAAAACGCTTTAAGGAGTTTTTTATTCCTCTAAAGGGCCCTTTTTCAATTTTCTTCCTCCTCATTTTGATTCATTATTAATTCCATGTAAGTAAAAAAGTTTTTTCTGTTTTTTTTTTTTGAATTTATCTTTTTTTTTTTGGAGTAATATTTTCCCCTTCGGGAATAATAATTTCCTCCCCTTCTTTGCATAGGTAAGACCCCTCGCCGCGTCAAAAAATCCAAACATTTTTTCTTTTGACAGGGCCTGCGGTCAGTCGGGGCGCCGCAATTTGCAACAGACCCACGTGACTAAAATCATGATAATGTTTTTTTTTAAACAAGTTGTTTGAATTATTGTTTTTGGGCTCTTGCCACGGGGTTCAGCCGGGCCACGGGTGCCTTGCAGCTCCGAAAACATTTTGAAGTGGCCCCCTTGGGGTGGGTCCCAAAAAGGAAGGAATTACTTTTGTTTATTCCGATTCCCATTGGTTTTTTTGCCCTCGTGGACGTGACTCCCGCTTACCGTTTTTTGTCCCCCTTCGGTTGCCCCTTCCCTTTTCGTTTTTGAATTTTCTTAGCCTTTTTTTCAAAAGTCCCCCTTTTGTTTTTTCCCTTATAATGCACATGAGGGCCTTTTTTGTAACAGATCCCCGATATTGTTTATTATTGCCATTGTTTTTTTATATGCAATCATAAAAAGTTATTATAATAGAAAAGTGACTGACCATAATTACCTGCCAAACCCCCACCGCAAAAAACATACCAAAACGTAATATATTATAAAATATATAATTTTTAAAATAAAATATATATATATTTTAAATATAATAATATAATATAAATATAATAATATATTATTAAAATAAATATATATATATATATAATAAATATATACATTAAAATATAAAAATATATATATAAAATATATATAATATTATATATATATTTTATAATTGTTTGGTGGTGGGGGGGTTTGTGTGTAAATATATGTAATATATTATAATTTATTTTTAAAATATATAATATTATATTTAATATAATAAAATAATATATTTTAAATATAATATAATGATATATATTATATATATGTTATAATGTTAATATATAAGTTTTATTGTTAATATTATTAAAAATTATATATAAAATATATTATATAAAATATATTAATAAAATATATTGCATTTTTCCCCCCAACAACCCCAACACACACACATTTGGGGTTGGGGTGTGTGTGGTTATTATTATGTATATATATATATATTATATATATATATTATATATAATATATATAATATATATATATATTATTATTATAATATATTATTGTATGTATAATATTTCCCACATACACCAACACCACAACACACACCCACACAACACACACACCCACACACCACACACACACCCACACCACACACCACATATATATATATATATATATATATTATATATAATATATATTATATATATATATATAATATTATCATTACCCTATTATTATTATGACTCATATTTTACCATTATCATAAATCAATATTGTTATCAATATTATCAAAATCATCAACGGTTTTTATTATTGGTATTTTTTTGTATCACTTGTATTATTATTGTTTATCGTTTTGTTTACCATCATCATCATCATATCTTTTATTATAATTTTTAATGATTTTTATTACTATTTATAGTTTTTGTTTTTTTTGCTGTGTTTGCTGCTATCATCATTTTATCATTATTGTTTTATTATTATTATCATCATCATCATTATCATCACATTATTATCACTATTATGAATCATTAGCATAATTTTAAATCATAAATTATCTTTAATCAACTAATCTTACCATTGTTTTTTATTTATGGTTTATTATCTTTTATTTATTATCACCATTATTATTTATTATTATTAATTATTATTATTATTATTATCACTATTAACATTATAAATTAGCATATTTTATCATTTCATCATTATCATTAGCATTGTCATTATTTTTTATTATTTTTTGTTTGTTGATGTTTTTTTATAACTATTTTCATTATGTTGTTTGTTTTTTTATATTATTAATGTCCATTTATCATCATCATCATCATTATTATTGTTCGCATTATCATTATTAAGTAAATTAGTATTAGTATCAGTATTATTTTTTTTTTTTCATAATTTTTTTTTTAAGAACCTTTACCTTTTTTTTTTTAAAAATTTAACACTTAACAAAAATATTTTATTTTTTTTTTTAATTTGCCCCCTTTTTATGTTTTTATCATCATTTGAATGCCCGCTGCTTGCTTTTTTTTTTTTTTTTTTTATTCCATTCCCACCAAATTAATTTACCCAAATCAAACCAAAAAATTTTGGGGGGCTATTTTACTACCAACAGCAAATAGAAAAAAATTTCCCCCAAAAACTGCACTAAGTTTTCCACCCTCGCCCCAAAAAAATTTTGGCGCCCATTTTTTTCCCCCCGTTTTTTTTTCCCGTCCCACCCTGGCCGGAAAACGCTCCCCCCCCTTTCCATGATCTGGCCCCCCCCCCTAATATCCTGGAATTTTTTTTTTAGATCAGCTAAGGTTTTTTTTTTTTGGCCCGAGATTTTTATTTACCCCAATCCGTTTAGGCCCCCCCCTGAAGGAAAAAGGGGGGGACTTTTTTTTGGATGTTTTTTTTAAATTTTTTTTTGGTGGGTTGCCTTTGGTTTTTTTTTGGTTGGGTTTTTTTGGGGGTGGGGGTGTTGGGGGTTTGGGTTGGGGTGTTGGTTGGGTGGTTGTTGTGTGGGGGGTGGGTGTGTGTGTGTTGTGTGGGTTTGGAAAATGGTTTGGGTGTGGTGGGGTGGTAATGTTGGTGTTGGTGGGGTTTGGGTGGGGGGGGTGTGGGTGGTGTTTTTTTTTGGTTGTTTTGGTGGTGGTGGTGGTGTGTGGGGGGGTGGTGTGGTGTGTGTGGTTTTGGGTGGGTGGGGGTTGTGTGTTGTGTGTTGGGTGTGGGGGGGGTGGTGGTTTTGTGTTTTTGTGTGGGGGTGTTTTTTTTTTTTTTTATTTTTTTTTATTTTTGTTTTTAATGCGTGGGGCCCCTACATACCCGGTGCTCAAAAACAGGTTAAAAACCCAAGAAAAAGAACAAACCTGAATGCAAATTTAAACCTTTTTTTTGTGTTTTTTACGTTGAAAATCATGTTTTTTTTTTTCCCTCCCCCTTTTTTTTTCCTCCCTTTAAATGTTAGAAAAAAACGTTTTAACGTCAGACCCCCAACCCGCAAATTGAATTTTTCCCCTTTAATTTTGAAGATACTAAATCCTTTAAGCCATATTTTGTTGGAATTAAGATGGGAATTTGGCTCGTAGTCCCCTTGTTTTTTTTAACCCGACAGTTTTTTTTTTTTTTCAAGGGTTTAAGGCAATGATTTATCAAAGCCCTAAATTGGTTTTTTTTTTTTTTTTGCCCCTGACTGCCCCCCCCGCCCAGGATCAAAGCGAGAGACTACAGGGTTTTTTTAAGGCGGGGTCCCCCCCCCCCCCACGTGGTAAAAAAGGAAAGGAACATGGCCGGTGGTTTTTTTTTTATTGGGCTTAATTTTTAGGTGATTGTTTTTTTAAATTAGCGCGAAAAGAAAACCCCCCCCCCCTCCCCCCCCCCCCCTCCCTTTTTTTCCCCGAAAAGAAACTGAAAATTTAAAAAAGAAAAAAATTTGATATTTTTATTTTTTTTTAAAATTTCCCCTAAACCTCCGCCCTAGTTTTTTTTTTTAAGGGTTGGGCGGGTTTTTGTGGTTTTTTTTTTTTCTGTCCCATTGTAAAAAACGAAGGGGGTTGATAATGAATGATCATGGGTGACAATACCCGAATAGTGGATTGATTGGTAAGAAATAATTTCCCTTTGATAAACCCCCTTACGGGATTTGGAATATTAAATGTTTTTTTTTTCCAATTTTCTTTATTAAATCAGGGAAAAAAGATAAAGAATGTCGAAAAAGATTCACAGCAGTAATAAAATGACGGGATATTTTTTTTTGATAATGCTTTTTTCAATTTATCAAATTCCCCAAATAAAATAAACAATAGAGAAATAATTAAATTTGTGATAGGGGGGCCCCCCACTGGTAGTGGGGTTTAAATAAAAATGAACACAATATTCCATTTTTCCAGTCCCCCTTTTTTATCAAAATTTAATTACGATTTAATGAATGTAACGGGATAATTGAATAATCATCACCCACATCCCATCACAACCATAATAATGATAATAATTGAAATAATTTAATGATAATAAAAAATAATTTTTAAATGAATTAATAATGATTAACCTTAATTGAATAATAAAGAAATAAGAATTGATAATACGGGGTGATAATGGAAAAATATTAGTGGATAAAAAATTTATAGTAAACCTACTAAAATAATGATTAAATATTTTTTGTTTTTTTAGAAAACTTGAAAAAAATATGAATAATATCAATAAACAAATATATCAACAAAAAAGCAACGTGGCAACAGTTGTGATAAAAAAAAACACCATAACCCTAGAACACAAACCAGTGGAAAAAAAAAACAATAGGAAACAAAAATATAAATAACCAGTCCCCCCAAAAAAATTTCAAAAAGTAACCGTGGAAAAATATTTTAAACGTTTTTTACACGATTTTTAAATTTCCTTGGTAACCCAATAATTTTTTTTTCCCTAATAAACAAAAGATATCCCCCAAATGGAAAAACGAATATCTTTTTTTTTTAAAGATAAGAGATGTAATTTTTAAATCCCCGTTTTTTTCCAAAAGTAAACCCCTTTCGCCCCCCATATATCCCATACGTTAATACATATATACGTAAAATTTAACTTCTGGCGAAAAATATATTCAAAAATCCCGGTTTTTTTAAAATACC